>NW_007035658.1:608072-811793 GCF_000164805.1 Carlito syrichta | reverse complement strand
CAGGGAGACACCAGTTATCAACAAGGGGGCCTGAATGAAGCATATTTGTATACCTAACCCCTAACTGTACCCCACAATATCAAAATAAAAAATATCGATTAAAAAAATAAATAAAAGAAAAAAAAAAGAACAGAACTTCATAATGCCTGGCACAGAGTAGATGTTTAAATAATTTTTTAAAATAAAAAAACGATTGAAAGCTGTTTTATATCAAATACTGACTAATAGACTTGTGAAATTTTAATGACTCAAAAACTTTGCTAATACTTCCTCATGAAGCTTGCTGAGGATGTAACTTTTGGGACAAGAAACATTTATTCATTAAGACAATGACTTGATGATACTGTGCTACATGCCCACCTCTTTCCTGGTTTCAACAAACTCAAATAACATTATTACTTCACAAGACTTTTCATACAGTTTCCTCAAAAAGATTAGGAACTTTTGAGTAATCTTACTAAGTGAGATAGGAAAGAAATTTGAATAGTGACTATGGAAAGAAAAAAGTGTCCAGTGAAGCCACTAAATACTCTCAGCAGTATGTTTGGGGGTTATGAAGAACAGAAAAAGATAATATGAACAGTGTTTAAAAAAAACTTTATATCTTGCTCTGGAAATTGTTTTGAGCTTATATTTGAATAAAAATGTATCTGACTTGAGGATTAATAATATTTCAATGACAATAATTAGGAAAATTTATAAAGTTGGCATTTAAGAAGAACTAAGAAGAAGTTTCTCACCTTATTCTGTTTCCTGCTGAGCTTCTCTCTACAATAAACTCCACATCTTAGCTCTTAGAAGAGCACAAATTCAGCTTAAGCCCTTCCTTTGAACTTGCTAAGACTATACATTTCTGTGTTGATACAGGGAGAAAAATAGTTTTAGTTCAATATGTTCTACTGCTAAACTTTAATTTATAAAAAAAATGGGATGGAGAAAAATTAGGAAGATCCTGAAAAACAGGAACAAAAAACTTAAGTAGGCATAGTCAGCAACTATTAAACAGCAGAAAAAAATTTGCTTGAAAACTTAAAAAAAATTGAAAGCTTATTTTAAAAGATTTACTGCATTCATTCTTTTTCTAGAAAGAAATTTTGTACATTTAGTATTTTGAGATATTTTTCTGAAGATATAAAGTTTGAAAAGTAAAAAAAAAATTAATACGGGAAGTTTAAATAATATCCTGTAAGACTTATACCTAGTTGTAAGAGGAAGACAATGTGTGACCAGGGTTGCTAGTATCTGTCTCATTCTTTATTTCCATTCTTCCAAATGAAATTCTACACCTTTTTTATACCACAGGTGTTTGGGGTCATGTGGAATTTGACTTGGGAATTGTGGCTGATTAGAAGGGAAAGAGAAATGTTCCTTTATGGGATACTTAGTCATTAATTTACTCACGAACACTGCTTAGGACCTACTGTGATTTGCTTTCTCCTGCATGCTATAGGATACCTGAGACATTCAAAGAAACCTAAGAGATACATCTGGCTTTAAAAGTGTACAATTCAATTGAAGAAGCAAGTCTTATAGATGGGACATCTATCCAAGCAATAACATATAAGCTAGTATGTGATGTCTAGGTCTAACACTGTATCTCTGTGGGGGTTAGCTTGTATCATGTAGTATTTCAGATCAAAAGTTTTAATTAAGGTGCAAGAATTCAGTAACAAAGTCGTGACTGCAATTTATAATCTATCAAAGCTAAGACACCCTCAAAGTCACCAACAAACCAAAAGTTGAGCAATTACTATCCTTACCACAGAGTGTCATGGAACCATAAAAGAAAATGAGGCGAAACTGCATTGAGGAAGAAAAAAAGGATGCTGGGCATATATTTTTTAAGGAAAAAAGTAAGCTGTATAGTGATCCATACAGCATGATCTCATTTGTATACAAAGGACCTTTGTGCATCTCTATGTATATGTATATCTCTTTGTATTATGTGTGTCTGTCTGTATATGTATACACATGTATAAATACACGTTGAATAGAAAATGAAAGCCGAATTGTTACCAATGGTCATTACTGGAGATCAGTAATGTGGAATAGTGATGAAGAGAAAGTTGCATGTTTTATTTTACACACATCAGCAGTATATGAATCTTTTACAAGTTATATCTATTTTTCTAATGAATTAAAAATAAAATGAAAAATATATGCTGGGTCTTGCTTTTTAGAGTATATTCAGATGGTAGAAACAAGTAACTTATTTCATAACACCAAGGAGGATGAGTTTTCCTTGTAGTTTCTAGATTAAATTACAAAAGATTGTATATTTGGAAGACAGAATGAAGCCCATAAGCTAATAACCAAAGTGAGCCTTTGTTGGTAACTGGCTCATATTTTATCCACATACTCCAAACCAATCCCAATATTTATCAACAACCAACACAGGAACATCTGCTTTCTCTGACAACTGGAAAGGCAAGATAACTCTCTTTTTCAAACTCTACAAGTTAATGCTTCAAGTTCTCATAGTATGTCTATTGAGTCTAAACAGCATTGTAGGAAAGGCAAAAAGAAAATGCAGTCTAATCCTTAATTCCCTAAGCAGAGCACTTATACGTGTGTAAGGGAGTTGGGTGTTGAGAAGAAAGAGTAGGAATGTAAAATGATACATAAAATGCAGCTTAGTAGGAATTTTACCCATCTGGGTTGGGCACAGCTTGACACACTTATACGTGTATATCACCACATGCCCTCATTTCTCCCTTCCTTCTTAGTGGCCTCAAAGGAGTATATATAAGTGACATCTGCAGGGATGAAAAGCCACTTAGCTAATTATACGTGTATATCACCACATACCCTCACTTCCTGCTTCCTACTTCTTCTTCCTTATTGACTTTGAGGGAGTGTATAAATAACACCTGCAGGGATGAAAAGCTATTTAGCCGCAGACTTCTAGGCAGCAATTCACCCTCAGGCTGAGCTCTCCTGACCCTGGAAACAACCTGAGCTCAGCCTTCTCCACCATGAGCCTCAGACCCAACACCACTTTCTCCTGGAACAGTGTCAGAACGCTCAGTGTCCTGCAGGTGCTACTGCTGCTGTCACTGCTCCTGACTGCTCTGGTTCCCTCCACACATGGACAACGTAAGAGAAACTTAGGGAAAGGAGAAGGTGGAAGCCCTGCGTCCCTGCAGCTGTGGGTACTCCTGCTTTAGCTGCATCTTGGAAAAGACTAGCTTGGTGCTCCTGGGGTGGGAAAATGCCATCATACTTGTAACTCCACACTTAGTGGGCATTTCACATGTGCTGGGCGTTCTGCTTGCACCTAACTGAAGTTTTACAGATTGTGCTCACAATGGCCTTATGAGACAGGTGCAGTTACCCTAAAGTCATGATCATGATCATTAATCATGATCATTAATAGAGTCATGTTTTCTATCCTAGCGGAAAGTGCCGACAGTGACTGGTTCATTGAGCTGCGCTGCATGTGTGTGAAGACGATCTCTGGAATGCATCCCCGTAACATCCAAAGTTTGCAGGTGATCAGGGCAGGAGCCCACTGCAACAAAGTCGAAGTGATGTAAGTCCCTGCTTCTGTTATTGCCTCACAGGGAAGTCCTCCTCCCTCATTCCCACCTACAGTGCTTTCTCTAGCTTCAGGAATCCGTTCTGATATTCAGTCCAGGCTACCCACAGATAATTCCACTCTCTTTTGTAGAGCCACACTGAAGGATGGGAGGGAAGTCTGCCTGGACCCAGAATCTCCTGGCATCAAGAAAATAGTCCAGAAAAAATTGGAAGGTGATGGATCAGCTGCTTAATCTGTTCACTTTCTACCACACCTTTTGACTTCTTGGGAAGGGTAGGATTTTGAAACCTGACTTTCTAGAGTTCTTATTTATCCAGGACTCCTATTCTTACCATATTAAAATTCGAGTATGTTTTCCGATCTGTCCCAAAAATAGCATTTTATTCCAAGAAGGCTGCTTAAAAGATGACAGAAAGCAGATGAAAATAAGCAACATACAGAATTTATTCCTTAATCCTTGACTAAACATTACACTGTAGTTTGCATTTCTTTACTTAAAAATTTCTATTCAAACACATTTGTGTTTATTTTTCTCCTCTACTTTGCTGTTAGACTAGACATGCCCACATGTCTAGATTTCATAATGGTCAATGACAGTAAGAATCACACAGAGCTCAGAATGGAATACTTGCTCAATAAATTTTGTTTAAGATACTGAAGAACTCAGTAGAGGTTTTCAGTGTTTTAGTCCTAGGATACTTTGTTAAAAACATTCTCTGAATGTTTATTCCAATGTTTATTTTAGTCTTCAAACTCTAAAACTAATACAATTGTAGAGTGTAAGTCTTTGTAAACTGTGGCGATTGACTGTAAGGAGACTATATTTAGCACTAGTAGAGCAAAAAATATATGATGAAAAAGAATTAATGTACTTTATTGAAAACTATATTCTCTGGAACAAAAAATGAAATAAAAGATAGATTTTACTGTATGTTAAGGGTTTTACCCTGGCATGTTTGTATATATTTGCATTTACTTAATATCTGCATGGTCACAATTCTAGTATTAGAATCAGCCTTGTAAAAAAAAAAACAAAAAACTAAACTAAGGGACTTAAACATTACTAGGCTACTGATTATTCTTTTTTTAATCAACAGAACTTTCATTAATTTCCTAATTCCTAAGATTTGCACCTACACCTTTCTTACAGTAGTATTCACAGGAAATCAAAATTTGCTATTGATTTGTTGTCATATGTAATTCATTTTAAATTATTGAGGAAAAACGCTTTAATTCTCCTGTTTTCATTTTGTTTTACACTTTAGTATTTCAAAATTATGGCTAACAAAGCTTACTAAGTTAATGATCTCTATCATTTTAATGTGGTATACTAATGACTTGAATTTATTAATCACTTTTAGTATGCCTGGCATTAATTTGCTTGCATTAATTAAATTTTCACAAGATAGCTATGCTTTGGTTAAAAATGTATCTTCAGAAGTAAGAATAACTAGATAACCTGGCCACCACTTTCTAGCTGTGCAACTTTGATCAGGTTGTTTAATCTCTCTGAACCTGTTTCATCTCTAAAATGGGGACAATAATGGGGGCAACAGGAGCAGCCACAGATGCAGGGAAGCAGGGCTTCCAGCTTCTCCTTTCTGTAAGTTTCTCTTAGCTTGTCCCTGTGTGGAGGGACTCAGAGCAGTCAGGAATAGTGACAGCAGCAGCAGCACCTGCAGGACACTAGGTGGTCTGGCACTGTTCCAGGAGAAAGTGGCGTTGGGTCTGAGGCTCATGGTGGAGAAGGTTGAGCTCAGGTGTTTCCAGGAGTAGGAGAGCTTGATCTGAGGGTAAATTACTGCTTAAAAGTCTACCCCATAGAGTTGACATGAAGATTAAAGGAGTTAATAAATTCAAGGTGCTTAAAAATGCATATCACAGGATAGCCCATACATAAATGTTAATAAGTATGTTTAGTTATTACTATAAGCATCCCCAGTATTACAAGAGAAGAAAAGTGAAGTTCAACGAGACTACAAACTTTCTCCAATATCAGATAACTAAGTAGTTGACAGAGTGGAACCTGGGTGCCACACCACTTTCCTAGTTGATTCTTCCTCCAATTAAGAGATTACATTGTATATCACATGGCATTATTGACATACAAAATAGGACTTGATTACCAAATAGCATACCTTATATGCTATACTGGTTATAGGACAAGAAATAAGTTTACCTACTCCAACCGTGCATGGACTTGGGGAGGCGTTCATGCACTAAACATGTAGTTCACAAATTTTGCATTATTACAGGCTCCTTTTATTATGTCTCATGATTAGAGGCTCAATTCCTTAAAGTGTTTTGTCTACAAAATAAATGTATTAGGTAATACTTAGCCAAAACATATATAAATAAACATGCAATAAAGCAGTAATTAGGGACTGTAATCATTTTCATTAGCTTTTCTCCAATAATTCAAAATAGCTCAGGCATCTCATTCATATCCTTAGTCGTTTGTCACTGAAACCTGAAAGAGCCAACTTCTGAGGGAAGACACGGTGTTTACACTATGCTTATACCTCCTGAGACGCAGGTGTCTTTTATTTTTTGTGCACGTATTGGACGATTCTGTTTATATGCAGAAAAAGGGCTATTTCCTCACCACTCACTGCTGCCTGAATCCCTTTACATTGCAAACATTGAAATCTGGGGATAAAGTAGTATAAACCCAGTATGCTCCCCATCCATATGCAAAATCATCCCATATATCCATTCCTTCTGGTGCTAACCCAGAAGGTGCCCAAGTTTCAGTTCCAGACATGTATAAATTACAACATGTTCTGCAACAGCCATTGTTGCATATTAGATATTCAAAAACACAGTCATGTATTGCTTAATGAGGAGGAAATGCATCATTAGGTTATTCTGTCTTGTGTGAACATCACAGAGTGTGCTTGCATACACGTAGATGGTATCCTGCTACATATCTAGGCTATATGGAAGAGCTCCTAGACTACAAAACTGTACAACACATTACTGTACTGAATACTGTAAGCAATTGTAACACAATGGTAAGTATTTGTGTACCTAAACATATTTAAACATGGAAAAAGTACAGTAAAAATATGGTCCAAAGGATACAAAATGGTACATCTGCATACAGCACTTACCATGAATGGAATGCAGGACTGGAAGTTTCTCTGGGTAGGTGGAAGAGTGTTGAGTGGATGTGAAGATCCAGGACATTACAATACACAACTGTAGATTTTATAAACACCGTAAACTTAGGCTACACTGCGTTTATTTTTGAAAATATTTTTCTTCCTTTAATAATAAATTGGCTTTAGCTTAGTGTAACTTTTTTATTTTATAAACTTTTTGACTATTTCATAATAAAAATTCACTTACATCATTCAGTTGATACAAATATTTTTTCTTCATAACTCTATTCAATAAGGTTTTCACTTTATTTATTTTTACTTTTTATGCTTTTTTTGTTGAAAACTAAGGCACAAACAAATTAGCCTAGACCTATACAGGGTCAGGATCAAGGTCATTAAGATCACTGTCTTCTACCTCCACTTCTAGTCCTTTAAGGGCAACAGCATGCACGGAGCAGTCATCTCCCATAACATTACTTTCTTCTGGATTACCTCCAAAAGGACCTGCCTAAAGTTGTTTCAGTTTCGCAGTTAACTTTTTTCCTCAGCAGTAGAAGAAGTACACTCTAAAATAATGATAAAAAGTAGAGTATAGTAAATACATAAACCAGTAACAGTTTTTTGTTTCATTCTCAAGTATTATGCACTGTACATAAATGTTGTCCTATACTTTTACCTTTATTTTATTTTATTTTATTTTAGTCAGGATCTTACTCTGTCATACAGGCTGGAGTGCAGTGGTACGATCACAGCACACTGCAACCTTGACTTCCTGGGCTCGGGTGATCTTTCCACCTTAGCCTCTCCAGTAGGTGGGACTATAGGTGTGCACCACCACATCCAGCTAGTTTTGTGATTTTTGTAGAGATGAGGTCTTGCTACGTGGTCCAGGCTGGAATCGAACACCTGGGCTCCAGCGATCCTCCCACCTCGGTCTACCAAAGTGCTGGGATTACAGGCATGAGTTACCGTGCCCTGCCTGTATGTGTGATACTTTTATACAACTGACAATGCAGTAGGTTTTTTTAACCAGCATCACCACAAACACATTGCTTCCTATGACTTTACAATGGGTATATGTCACGATGCAATAGAAATCTATCAGCCCCATTAAATCTCATAGAATGTCATATATGTGGCCCACTATTGACCAAAACATTATGTGGTGCATGACTGTATACAAGTCCCAGAGAACTGCCCGTGAAGAGATACAATCTAGTGGGAGAAGCAGACAGTGGACAAATAATTGCAACCATATGCGACATTTTTCATATGGGGTATGTTCCAACTCATGAACAGACACATGAACACATCAAAAACCTCATCATCATTTTCAACACATTATTGTCACTAATGCAGCGATTTTCTCTTGAGTTCCTGCCAGTATTAAAAAATAGTGATACAAATTAGGACTTCTAACATCATAGTGTTTTCCATTTAGGGAAAAAAACCATTTTAAAGACTTTTAACTAAACATATCTATATATCTATATCATCTTTATCTATATCTATATTTATGTATGTATAATATATGTGTGTGCTTGTGTTCCCTGTGAGAAATAGGAAAAATCAGAGAGTTCTGCAAGATAGAGCAACAAGGGAACACAATTAGATACAGTTGTCAAGGAAGTCTCCACGAGGAAGTAATATTTAAGCTGACATCAGAAATATGAATAGGTCTTAGCCAGGTACAAAGGCAAGGGGCGGGAGAGTAGGAGAAAGAACATTTCTGGCTCAAAATGAAATTGCATATTCCTATAGAATCCGGTCCTGCTGAGCGTCAGGATGTCAGCTATTTTCCTGCAGTTGGCTCCTGACATCCTCACCACTGCTAAACAGTGTAATAGAGAAACTCTGGCTTTGGTGGAGGGTGTAACTTGCCCTAATCAACAGCCAACTCATCCTTTTTCCTGGAAGGGAAGACCGTCTATATCGATCCCTTCACCTTTCCTGTGTGGAATTCTGTTGTTCATCCTCCACACCACCTCCCATCATTTCCACACTCAACTCCAGATGCTCTGAGTACTCCTTCAGGGAGCATCACTGCAACTTATTTCACCGTCGCTGGTCCCAGCTGGGAATGCAGGTGACACTGAGAGACATGGCCCAGAAAACTCTCTTTGTCCTCTCTCCTGGGCTATTATCTAGGGTGGATCCAATGGAGAGACATCCAGACACTAAGTGTTTACAAAAAGAATGCATTCAAATAATCACTTTTGTAATTTTCCTAAGACTAAGTGTAACGAGGATAACAGACCTTGCTTCCTGTAGTATATTAGCTTATTGTTGGTGGAGCCTGGTAAATCCCACACTGGAGACTAGGGAGGCTTCATTCAGGTGAAATTCAGTAGTCATTGCCTAGAGACCAAATTCAACTTATTAGTGGCAAAAAACAATTACAAATAAAGGCAATCTAAAGATTCAATTTAGAGAACAAAACCATTTTAAACACTTTTAACTAAATATTGATCATCATTTTTCTCAGACTTGGAAACGACAATACACAAATTCATATGGAAATAAAAGAGTACAAATAGCCAAAACAATCCTCAACAAAAGGAACAAAGTGAGAAATATCATACTTCCAGATTTTAAACTTTACTACAAGGCTACAGTAACAAAAACAGCCTGGTATTGGTACAAGAATAGGCACATAGACCAGTGGAACAGGGCAGATATTCTGAAAACAAAAACTTGGTTTCTCAACCAACTTGTCTTTGTCAAAGCCACCAATAACAACCACTGGGGAAAGGAGACCCTGTTTAGCAAATGGTGCTAGGAAAACTGGATGACCATGTGTAGAAGAATGAAACTGGACTCCAATCCATCACCACATACCAAAATTGACTCTAAGTGGATCAAAGGCCTAAATGTAAAAGCTCAAACTAAAAGAATCATAGAAGAAAATGTAGGAAACACTCTTATGCACATCAGAGCAGGCAACCAATTCTTGACCAAATCCGCAAAAGCAAATGCCATAAAAACTAAGATAGACAAGTGGGACCCCATCAAACTGAAAAGCTTTTGCGCTGCAAAAGAAAACATCAAGAGAGGGGGGAGACAATTCACAGAATGAGAAGAAATATTTGCTAATCATGTATCTGACAAAGGCCTAACATCCAGGATCTGCAAGGAACCCAAATAAGCTGAAATGGGAACACAAACAACCCCATTAAAAAGTAGGCAAAGGACATGAATAGTTTCAAAAGAAGATATACAAGTGGCCAACACATACATGAAAAAAATGCACAGCCTCACTAATCATCAGAGAAATGCAAATCAAAACCACACTGAGATACCGCCTAACGAAAGGATATCCAGTAAGATAAGTCAAAAAATAGCAGATGCTGGTGTGGGTGTGGAAAAAAGGGAATGCTTCTACACTGTTGGCGGGGAATGCAATCTAATTTAACCCCTATGGAAAATAGATTCCTAAAAGAACTAAAATTTGACTTTCCACATGATCCAGTGATCTCTCTCCTGGGAATATACCCAGAGGAACATAAATCATTCTACAAAAAAGACACCTGCCCAAGCATGTTTATAGCTGCATTATTCACAATAGCAAAAACATAGAACCATCGAAAGTGGACTGGATAAAGAAAACGTGTCATGTATACTTGATGTAGTATTATGCAGTCATAAAGAAGAACAAGCCAGGCTCGGTGGCTCAGCCTATAATCCTGCACCTTTGGGAGGCTGAGGTGAGTGGATTGCCTGAGCTCGTGGGTTCGAGACCCGCGTGGGCAGGCAAGACCTCATCTCTACAGTAAATCAAAAAATTAGCTGGGCATGGTAGCGTGCGCCTGTAGTTCCAGCTACGTGGAAGGCTGAGGCAGAAAGATCGCCGGAGCCCAGCAGTCTGGGTGACAGTGAGACTCCAACTCAAAACAAAAAAAAAAAGAAGAACAAAATCATGGACTTCACAGCAAATTGGATGGCGCTGGATACCATCTGGAGACCATTAGTGATCTATCATAGAAACAAAGAACAGAATACCACATGTTCTCACTCACAAGTGGGACCCGAACATTAATCACACTAGCACAAGGAAGGGATGGGCAGTCGCTGGGCACTACGGGGGGAGGGAGGGGGAACATGTAACAACACAAAGGGTGCCCGGCCCTTTACCAGGGGAAGTGAGGGCCAGTTGGAGACCCAAACCTCACTTGTGTGTTGCCTTTTATAGTTAATCCTTACTTTTACTCCACATCTCTATAAAACTGCTACACCAACAAAAGTACCCTTACACACACAGCTGACAAACTCAACTCAGTGGTTGTCCAGAAGAAAGACAGGAGTCCATGGGCAGCTCTTGGTAATACAGGTGGGGGTTGGGAGGGAAACAGAAGCCATCTGGGTCCTGGAGGCACATGCTGTATAATTTGCATGGGGACCACAAGCCCTCATATTATAAGAACAGAGAAATCTTTCCTCTTGTTCTAGTCAACCACTCCTCCTAACTTCACAAACGTGCCTGTGTGTAAGTTCAGGCTGGAGATGTGGATCCTTCCACCGGCTCCCAGCCAAAGCAGCTGACAATGACTTTTTTTTTTTTCTTTTCTAATCTCGTCTGGCCAGAGTCCAAGTCTTCACAGCAGCGCCTTTGCTTCTGCCCCTACCATCCACCCAGGCTTCCGGACAGGAAGGACACAGGGGGTAAAAAGTGCCCTGTGAGTCCCAGGAGCCACTGGCCCGCAGAGCCCCAGCCGGCTTGCACTGGAGCTCAATTCTCCCTGGAACCCGGCGCCATGAGCTTCCCAGCGGTCTCCCGGGCCTCCCGACCCTGGTCTGGCTCCAGGCTGCTGCTCCTGGGGCTGCTGCTGCTGTCAGCTGTGGTCGCCATCGCCGGCGGTGAGAACCGGAGGCAGGCGGGCAGCGAGGGCGGGCAGGAAGGCGGGAGGGAGTGCGGGGAGCCTGGGCTGGGAAGGCCCAGGAGGCTGAGGAGGCCAGCTGCACTTGATCACGTTTGCCTTACTCCTGGCCAACACCGCTCCCGGGGGGTGAGGCTGAGGAAATGAAGACCAAAGGTAGGGCAAGACCCCCAGGGCCCTCGGCCACTCATGGAGTCACTCTCCCTCCCCTACTCCCCTCTCCTCACCACCCCTCCTCTGCCCTCAGTTGAACAGGAGGAAGGAGATGGGGATCTGCGATGTGTGTGCCTGAAGACCACCTCCCGGGTCCATCCCAAGCGCATCACCAGCCTGGAAGTGATCAAGTCCGGTCCTCACTGCTCCACTGCCCAACTGATGTGAGTCCTCGCAGGCCAGTCAGTGCCCACCTTCTGCCCCCTCTGCCCATCCTTCCCCAGTCTAATCCCTTCCACACACCCAAGAACTGAAAGTCGTGCCTCCTCTCTTTTCCCTGCCAGAGCCACGCTGAGGAATGGGAAGAAAATGTGTCTGGACCCACAGGCCTCCCTATATAAGACAGTAATTAGGAAACTTCTGGAGAATTAGCTGCCAGCTGCCTAAACCTGCGTGTTTGCCATGTAACATGTTTTGGGTAGTTTCTATTTTCAAACTAACTGAGAAAGACTCTTCTGATGTGTATATTAACCTTCTAATCGTAAATAAATGAAACAAACCAAGTTGTGGTAGAGTCTAAGTAACCATAGAACAAAAAGAGGACTGAAACATCATCATTTCATATAAGAAAAAATATCCAGAATTTTAAGTCAAAAATCTTGAAGGAAGGTTTGGTTTAATAAAGACTGGCTTTGCATGGTGTTGTATGTTGGCTGATGTGTTTATATATTTACACAATCACAGTAATTCATAGATACCTATTTATTTATAATGTTATAATTAGCTTTGCCAAACAAATAATACTAGCACTTAGGCATTAGTAGACTGATTTTTAAAAATAGTTAAGTAAATAAATCAGACTCTGCTTTTATGCCCAATAATTATTTAACATCTGATATAGTAAGATTGTGGAAACCAGGAGAGGTGAAGGTGGTTTTTCATTCATATTTTAGGAAGACACTGCTATACATTGGAAAGAAAATGTTACAAATGGGTGTAATAGTTCACTATCAGTTCTATGGCAAATTACCACTAACTCAGAGACCTAACACAAATTCATTTTCTTGCAATTCTGGAGACCACAAGTCCAAAATGAGTCTTACAGGCTAAGCTCAAGGTGTCTTCAGATAAATCCAGTGTTCTTCCCAAAGGCTCTGTAGAAGACTCTATTCCTTTGCCTTTCTCAGCTTCCAGAGGCCACCTACCATCCTTGGCTCATGGCCCCTTCCTCCCTCTTCAAACTGCATCGCTGCATCAACCCTTTGATGTCTTATCCTTGCCTGCTTCTCATAAGGACCCTGTGAATATATTGAGCCCACTTGGATCGTGCAGAATACCTTCTCATCTAAGATCTTTAACACATCTGAAATGACTTTTTTTTTGCCATGTCAAGTAAAAATGTATAGGTTTTTAGAAATAGGGCATGAGGATGTCAACAGTGGAGGCATTATTCAACCTACCACAAGGGACCAGAAGGAAGATTCTAGTTGAGGCAAGAGAAGGATACAGACCCTTGCATATGAGCTAATGCAATTTCAACCTAATATGACTATGTTTGTGTAGAAGTAGGATTAAACACCTAAGAGAAAACCAAGAATGATACAATTCAAACTCTGTGGTGGTGGTGGGGTCCTTAGGATGACTAATTAAAATAGACAGAGTTTATGGAGACTTATGGAGTGCTAGGATATTATCTAATATTTCCACATCCATATTGTGAGTTAGGTGGTAATATTCCCTATACAGAGATGATGCGACAATCTTGGAAAGGACACAGCTTGTCAGAGGCTGAGCAGATTAGTGTGATTTCTCACTCTCTGATTTTGTTCTCACTTCATGCTGCCTGTCACACAGGCAAGGGGCATGCTAGCTGATTCTGCAGGCAGAAAGTGTCCCATAAACTAGCTTTTGAAGGGGGAGCACACATTTCCCAGGGGAACAGAGGGAAGATTGGAACTCTCACAAGGTAAATAATAAGTGGAAAGACACAAGATCATGAAGTCCTCAGCATGTTTGGATGGCAGCTCATCATTCTGCCAAGCTGGAGTAGCTAAGGAAAGAGAGAGTAAACAATGGTCTCCCAACCAACTTTTGCCCACTTGATGCTTTTCATCTTCAGTACAATTTATGCATTGTCACCCAAATTGTCCTTCAAAACCCAGGTACAAGTATGTCACTTCTCTGTATAAAATGACCAAAGTCCTTAGCATGGTGCCCAGGGTTTGCCACACTCGTTTGCCTTTTCTGCTTTAATTTCCTCCTCATCTGTGAGATAAGGATATTATGAGTGTCTACCTCATAGATTATTGTGAAGAATAAATGGATAATAGATGCAAAACACTTGGTCTGTTCTTTAACATTTTCAACTATTAATTATGTATTGCTGTCAACATTGTTTTCAATGCACCATACCAGTCACTTTGGAGTGCTGAGTAAGGCATTTAATAGAGAAATTTTTGGTGATAAGCAGCAGAAAAGGTTGCAAAAACAATAAACTTCCTCAAATCAAATGAACTTTGGGGGAGAAAATATTGGAAAATGAGATGTGCGTAGTATAATTTTTTTTCTCATATCCCTTTTGCTGACTGCTTCAAATAACATACTTTGCTGTATTTAGTAATTAGTGGATGTGGCCCAAAGAGTGAAAGAACCAAAACAAATCTTGAAAAGTCAACCAATTGTGGAATGCTGGTGTCTCATAAATTCTTGCTTCAGAATTACCTTGGTCTAACTATCCTGAGAATACTTTTGAGTTGCTGTCTTTATCAGCAAGTGCATTGAGAGAGGGCTTTCCTGCTGGGAAAAGTCCAAGTCATACAACAACCCCCTGTGGCTGTTTCAACATTCATGGAGTGATGATGATTAAATTTACCAACCACCTCTTCCCCTGCAACCACTCCCTGTCCCAACCCCCTTAGGAAGCAGCAGGCAGAAAATCTTTACAAACGAAATATTTACTGCCTAGTCGCATTTCCTCTCAATAGAACAAAAACACCAAAGGATATTTTGCTCTTAATAGTTCTGCATTTTTGTACTTTTTTTCCTTCTAAGACCCTTATGATAAAAACGACTTTCTCTGTAATGCATACAACATTGAAATTTAGTTGGTTTCAAAGATAGATCCACACTTTTCTCTTTATAAACAACAATGCATATTTAGTATAAATAACAGAAAATATGGAGAATATAAGGAAAATTCTTAACTAAAAAACTATAATTTTATAACTCAAAAACATTCTTTTCTTTTTTTCAAAATGACTACATTCAATGACTGTGACCAAGTTATGACCAATTAGGCTGTTTTATACTTATTTCTTCTTTCCGTGTGGCTCCTTTTTTTTTATTGCCCTATAGAATAATAAGGCCTTGGGGAGACACCTCTTATCCACAAGAGTGCCTGAACGAAGCATATTTGTATACCTAACCCTTGACTGTACCCTATAATATCATAATAAAAAATATTGATTCAAAAAAAAAAGAATAATAAGGCTTTAGGCCAGTGGGCTTTTGAGTAAAACAGGCTTATACTGTATCTGAGTTTTGACATTGTGTGACCCTGAGTCTCCTCAGTTTCCTCGACAGCAAATCAAAAACAATAATGTCCTCCCAAGGCTCTTGAAAGTAATAAATCATACTATTATATAATAAAACCTAGCGTGGGTTCTGACTCAGGATTGGAACATGGCAAGTAAATGTTATTTTTCTTGCCTATTATTGGAGCTCTACTCCCAGCACATAACATTCCCAACAGCGGTGGCCACAGTCCTTAAGCTACAATCCACCCTTTAAGAACACAGTCAACAAGCCAGAACTTCCGCTGCACAGAACCACAAGCCAAAGCTTGGGTGAGGACATCTAGTTAAGAAAAAAGTTAACAGGATACGCACAAATAGTATTTTTCCACTCACAGAAAGAATTACAAGTAAAATAACACCACAATGTTTATCAACCAGTGTATCTAGAAGATTAGAAAATATACCGACATCTAGTGATTGAAACATCTTAACTGTTTCTAAGAAATAAAACAAGGGGAAAAAACTACTGGATATAAATTTGCCAAGTATTCACTTATTTTTTGAGGCAGACACAACATGGGATGATATCATTGCCTAGCGTTTGTGGTGAGAGGCAATAAAACTAGAAAATGGAACAGTTGAGCAGAGTTGAAACAATCATCTTTACTTGTCAGCTGTGGTGGAGAATGTCTTCCTGTCCTAGTAATTTTAGGAATGACTAGGGACCATTAGGAAACAAGGAATAAAGCAATTTATACCTGCCTCTATCAGAGCACTTCTTAAACTGCACCGTGATTATTTACCGGCATGTATTTTTACTTTAAATCAGGGAACCCTATTTCATTTCTTCATTCAGATTCCCCCCAAAATGTCTGATAGAGTAGGTGCTGATCAGATGTTTGTGAAATATTATATGGGGAGGAATAATAATGCAGTTTATGCTGTGATGTAACGGTGCAGGTGGGTGCACTTGGCCAACAGAAATTTGACTGAACATTATAGACACTGTTTTCCCAACTCTTCACTTTGCTAGGCTCAGAGATCTCACTGTTATTCATAGACATTATAACACACTCATGCCACTTGCCCCATCAGTGATTTGTTTGATGTTTTAATTAGCGTCCCATCAGTTAACTATTAGAGAACCTGTTAAGAGTTCCCTCATCTGTCCATCCTCACCCTGCACTCATACACGGATGTTATAATATGTACTCATTAAACATTATTTGATTGTACATATTCACTTCAGTGTGTTACAAACACAAGTGTAAAATGCACACAACCAAGGCATTGTTTCTTCACTCTGACATAATTTCTAACATATCTAATTAAATCTCATATTTCTTTGGTGTCTTTAACTACTTCAAAAATGTCACTCAATGAGCTGGTTCAGTCACATACCAGTATACCCACCCCTTTGATATCAGTATTGCTTAGAAGTCTCTGCTTCAAAGTTTACATGAATATATGGAGAAAACACAGGAAAATCACATGAAAACAAAAATGTTTCTTCCCAAATAATTAGAAGATAATGAACATTCAAAAATACTATGGA
Source organism: Carlito syrichta (assembly GCF_000164805.1). Taxonomy (NCBI): domain Eukaryota; kingdom Metazoa; phylum Chordata; class Mammalia; order Primates; family Tarsiidae; genus Carlito; species Carlito syrichta. The sequence goes on along the minus strand of NW_007035658.1, from coordinate 795,051 downwards.
CAGAATACTTAGTAACACATTTTTATGATGATTCATAATTTTCCTGGTTGAAGTCTATATCTGCTGTGCATGCCATTTTCATTTATGATTCATGCATTCATTTTTCAACTTCCTAAATTGTAACTTCCATAAGAGCAAAGCCATAATGATGTTTTCATCTCCAAAACCAATTGCTCATGTAACTATTTCTAAGAGAATTTTTTTCATTTTGTTATCATTTTGCAATTTTGGCAATCTTGTTTTTTTTGCATTATATTATCAAGATGTCATTTGTTTAGTAAGAGTCACTTCCAGAAAGTTCAGGACACAATCTTAAAGAAAACAAGGATACAAAGAAATGTATAAAATGATTTTTAGAAACCAATAACCACCTATCCCCTAAATGATAAAAACTAATATACTGAAAAATTCTTATGTTACCTGAAGATTGTAAGTATGTATGGACTGATCATATCAGGTTATCATGCCAGAAACAGAAAATTAAATGTGTAGTATTGCAGAAGAAAGTAGATAGGCTAAGTGAAAAATTTTACATTAGAAGTTGAACTTTTTCCAATTTCGTCTCTTCTAAAATCTATCACTGTGCCTTATACACATAGATAAAGAAAATAGACTGTGTGGAAAATTCTTTCCCATTCACTTTCTGCCTGGACCACATACCTTTAATAAGCTGGATCCTCCCATCCACCATGAGGTAGACGATTCTCAAAGACCAAACACCAGCTCATCTGTGACAGTGACATGGGCCTTCCCTTGCTTTCTTCCTGACATTGTTCCCATTCTGTTCCAGACCCGGGCAGCTCAGACCCACTGGTTTTGAAAACGTTTGCAGGTCCCATCTGGGTTCTTTGGACTTGTTGGCAGACCTTGGTCTCAGAACTCTCTAAGGACTTTGGATTAAACTCACTTCTCTGGCTGTTTCAGGTAGGATACTCATCTCTAGCTCTTATTCTAGATTTCAAATGCTCGTTATGGCCCAATGGTCTCATGTGGGTTAACTGAGAAGTCTTATTCAGGTACTCAGTGGTCAAAACAAGCAAAATAAAGTAAAAAAATGAAGAATGCTTCAAAGGCAGTTTCTACCTTTCCTGATCTCAGGGCATTTTGGTTATGAAACAGTAACCTGAAACCATTTCACATGTATTATTTCAGTAATTATTTGTCAAGTGTTTAGTGTGAACCAGACTCAGATTGGAGACTGGTGGATGCAAAGAGAAATTAGATAAGATAGTTTTCCTTGCAGAGTACATAATCCATCATGGGAGTATGTAAACCAATTTTCCCACCCCCGCAATGTGATCTGTATCCATGGGTCACGATAACCCCTTGGAAGGAAGGATGTGCTTGTGAAGGCAGTGACAGTTGCAATGACTCACGAGTGACAAGGAGGCTGCACTGACTGGGCCACTCCCACTGTCTCACTCCAACTCTCTACACTCCCTGCCTCAATGTTAAATTCCAGGTTTAAAAAATTGAACTGCTTATTTTTGTTCTCAGGTTATATCACACTGTTTCCAGTTGTTTTATGCCTTTGCTTACTTGGCCTTCTTTTACTGGAATGGATCCCATCCCCACTCACCTTAGGTGGCACCCTCCACCAGAAAGTTTTCTCAGGCATCCTTCCCACCCTTCCAAGAAAGAGGGTCAGGTGTCCCCTCCCGCAACATCCCATGAAGCTCTGTACATTGCTGAGAGTCTTGGGCTTTCAGACAACTCTAGATCTTTCTGTCCTACTTAATTGACTGGGAGTTCAGTAGTGGCAGAGTCTGTCTCTTCCCTTTTGAAACCCAATTTGAAGGCCAATTACTTTTTGGCTTACAAGTGGTAGATAAATAGTGATGGATGGATGGATAGATGCATTAAAATCAACTAACTAGAGGAACTTTGAGGGAAAGTTGTCTCTAGCAGAAGTGGAGGATGGGTGGCATGAGGAAAGACTATTTCACTAGAAAGAGGCAGAAATCTAATTTAAATCATCTTTTGAAAAAAAAGGACCTGGGCGGCGAGACCTCATCTCTACAAAAAATAAAAAAATCAGCTGGGCGTGGTAGCGCATGCCTGTAATTCTGGCTACTTGGAAGACTGAGGCGGAAGGATCGCTGGAGCCCAGCAGGTCGAGGCTGCGGTGGCCAAGAGCAGCCGCTGCACTCCAGTCTGGGTGACAGAGTAAGACTTCAACTCAAAAAAAAAAAAGGAAAGAAAGAAAATATGCTGACCTCCATGACTGAAGAGTCCATGAATAAGACAGAGCCAGTGGGAGGACACATGTGTCCAACCGTATGCTTAGGAATATGTCCTCTTTCATGTCTTGCCTGTGCTGTCCTCTGGGCCAGTGTCCTTCTCAGGAAGGTTCCCACAAGCACTGCAAAACTCTAGGACTCATTTTCCCAGTTTTTAACCCCAGAGAAAATTTAGAACCTCTTTTTCAGTTGTTCCAGCAAAAATTCTAGGGACTGTTTCTGATTTGGCCAGGATTAGGTCACTTGCCTGCCTCTAAGATGGTCAATAGTTGGGGAGGAAGGTTGTGGGCTGGACAGGAAGGAACAGAGGAATGGATCGTCCTACCTGAACCCCATGGACTGACAGCAGGTAATCTTGGGTGTGTACCAGAAGAAAGAGAAGGAGGAACCAGACAAGCAGTCCCTGGGGAGACTGAATAGAGAGGCTGGCCTGACTCTGGCACACACTATGCCCCTGGACTGTGGGGCTGGAGGGATCCAGGAATATAATGTCGTGTTCTCGCATCTTCATTCTTCTCCCCTCATAGGAAGAGATGACTTGAGGGACATAGAGATGACTTGAGGGCAGTTGTGAGAGAACGAGCTCCTCAGGCAAGCTGGGCAGAGAAGAGTTACCCTGCCCTTTCCTGCCTGCCATCAGCAGGGCCACCTCTCAGGAGAGAGCAGTCCTCAGTCTAGGCTACTCCTATGTGAACATCCCGGGTCATGGATCTGCCATGCAGCTCATTTATATAGTGGAATGTTCCCAGGGCAGAGACTGAAGAACTGGGAAGAGCGAAAGAGGAAGGGAGGGTGTAGCAACTAGAGTTCCATCCTACTGGGGACCCTATGAGAAATAATGTAGAACATCTACCTGAAACAAGAAGAAGGGGGAAAAGTTTATCCATCAGCCCCCAGTCTTCATGGGAAAGGGCTGGTCTGTGGAGGCAGCAGAGAAACACTGGGCCAGAAAGCGAAAGATTCCTGATGCCATGAGGCAAGGAGCTGCCAGGTTACTCCTGCACTGAGCTGGTTGCTGCAGCAATGACTGGGTGAGACAGTGGGCCTGGGAGACATGAACATCCTGGATTTGACTGTCCATTCTGAATGGTTCCATAATGGTTAAAGAGGAATGGAATTTAACCATTAATGCTTCCATTTCTAAAGGTTCTAATAGTTAAGAATCATTGCCAGTCTAGGTCTAAAGACTGCATAAAAACCTGGCATTCGACTCTTGAAATGGAATTGGCTTGGAGAAACTCTTGTTCGAACAATTTGAGAATTATTTATTGTTCTAGGCTCCAACATTACTGTGCTTATACATTTTGTACTTTGGCTCATGGAGCTTTCACTGACTCAAGTGGAGTATTAGGGAAAAAACAATAACAACAGCAACAAAACTTTCTTTTTCACTTCATTTACAAGAACAAGTGATTTTGATTAAGCTGTTCCAAGTTAATCTTCAAGTGTTGGCTGCTTACTGACATACTTCCCTGGTTTTGTTCTTTTGGCAGTGGCCGTGACTACTTGGAGCTCTACACTCCCTGATTGGTCTCATGACGTCAGTTTGGGTTGAGGCTGAGACCGTTACAGCAAGCACATTCTGATTATCTTCAGTTACAAGAACTAGGCAAGAGAGTTAGACAGCATTAATCATGCTGAAGGCAAACTCTTTAATCCTGTGAAATATGATGAAATGTGCAAACTGGGAAACAGACATTGTGGGTTTTTCTATTTGAGCAAATATGTACTCAATAAAAATTGAGTTTACATTCTAGAAAGCTCGTCAGTAAAACAAGTGTGTCCACTGATTTCCTTTTGGTGGTGTTCTAACTAGATTTAGAACGAGAAACTTTTTTAAAAAATAAACATTTTAGAATAGTTTAAAATGTATAAAATTTGCAGAGATAATGCAATGTCTGTGTACTCTTCACCCAGCTTCCTCTATCGCAAACATTTTTCATTACCATGGTGTATTTGTCAAAACTAAGAAACCATCACTGGCCCATTACTTCTAACTGAATTTCACTTTTTTTTTTTTTTTTGGATTTCACCAGTTTTTCCCTTAATATACTCTTTCTGCTTCAGGATCCAATCCAAAGTACGTTGTGAGTAGTTGTCATGTTTCCACAATTTCTTCTGGACTGTGAAAGTTTTCCTTATTTTTTCATAACCTAGATGGTTTTGAAGTGTACTGCTATGCTATTTAAGATTCTTACATTTGGGTTTGAAGAATGTTTAATCAAGACTAGACTTAGGTTGTGAATATTTGGAAAGAATACCAAAGAGATAACAGGACCTTTCTGTGACATCATATCAGAGGGTTCATGATGTCCACATGACACCACAACGATGTTAACCCTCATCGTTTGGTAAAGGGTTGGTTTGCCGAATTTCCCCATTATAAAGTTACTGCTTTATTTTTCAGAATTGGGCATTTTTAAGAAAACATAGCAAGCTATATCAACGTCACAGGAGAGAGTTATGCCCTTAGCGAAACAAAACTATGGAGATGTATGAACATTTTGCTGTATTTTCATTTCAGAATAACTAAATTAGAACCATTAAACTAGGGCAATAACAGATTTTTAAAAATTGTTTCTCACAGAGCTTTTCTAATTACTGCATAATAGAGCCATTTTCTCTAGTTTTGATTCCCAGGCTCAGGGACATATGACCTCAGGGAAGTTACTTACCCTTTCTGCACCTCAGTTTCTTTATTTGTAACCTCAGAGTCTCATAAAGATAACAATCACATCTGTTCCACAGGGCTGTTTGGAAGAATGAGTGAGTCAATATTTGTAAAGTTCTTAGAAGAGCATAAAATAAATGCTCTGCCCCTTGAGGTGGGTGCAAAGGTTTAGTAATTTACTTATGGTATGCAGCAACTAAATAAAGGAAGCAGCCTGTTTTGCACTTACCCAGAATCCTGTAAGCTCTTATAATTCAACTACTATGTTTGTTGAAGAAAAAAAATAGCAAATTTTCAATGACCTGTTAAAGTTTGTTTCATAGATAAAAGTTGAGGGAGATAAAGGAAAAAATTCCTCCATGCTTTTCTGACTTTTATAAACTTTATTAAATTAATATGTGTTATGAATACAATTAGAAAACAAAATAATACATTTTTCAAGTTTAAAGAATGACTTTTATATTTCTTGTTCATTTCCCCATCAAATCCCAGAAAAAGAGTGACATTAAGAAGAGTAACCACATAAACTCTCAATTACTCATGAGTTAATCACTTTTAACAACCTTTGGGTCATATATCATTGCCTACTCTTTAATACAAATTTGAATCTCCCTTTATTTTTTTCCCAGTTTTTCTCTTAGGATCATATTGATAAACAGCAGAGTATTTTTAAAGATTACTATCTTTGTGTAATCCATTGTGTACATATTTTTCAATAAATATGATGAATAGTCTTATACCCAAATTACCTTTTTTTTGAGGAAGTGATTGAAAGTGAGACTACAAAACAATCAAATGATTCTTTTCAGCAGTAACAAAAAAAAATTTCATCAAAGTGCACCTCCTAGTAGAGTACAGATGTGCCTTCTTTTCTGACAGTCTGATACATAAAATTTATTTTATTTTAATATTCTTGTATATTCTTAATTCAGTTAATTTTTTTTAAGGTTGCAGCAGTTATTACAGTTTAAAACTGCTAAACACATTTGGGACACTTTGTATTTTGGTCTCCACTATTCAATACTCTTCTTGTCCCTTTAATTTAAGTAATCAGGAAGATGCGAGAAAGGAAATTATTGAAAAAGACCGCAGCACATATATTATCTATGGTTTTAAAAATATGCGCGGTATGGTGGTTCATGCCTATAATCCTAGCACATTGGGAGGCCGAGGCAAGAGGATTGCTTGAGCCTAGGAGTTCAAGACCTGCTTGGACAACATAGTGAGACCTCATCTCTATGAAACATGAAAAAAAACTGCCGGCAGTGATGGTACACACCTGTAGTCCCAGCTACTAAGAAGGCTGGAGTGGAAGAATTGTCTGAGGATAGGAGGTCAAGGTTGTGGTGAGCCATCATCTTGCAAACTCACTGCACTCCAGTCTGGATGACAGAGTAAGATCCTGACTCAATATATACAAGATCTGTATGTATGTGTGTCTGTATAAATATGTGTATCTATATCTACATCTATACCTATATCTATATCTATGGAGAACCAAAAAAAACCCCAAAATTTTAAAATAAAAAATTGTGTATTTACTCTTACATGTTTAAATTTCGATCACCTTCAAATACACCTATTGAGACCCTTTTCCCACTGCTCACAACAGTATTTGAACTCATCAATTTTGATGCTTTTTAGTGCTTCTGCCATTTTTTGTTTCACATCTTCCACATCATGAGGACTTTTTTCATCCAGAGAAACAAAAATAAGTTGCTTAGGACAAGATTGGGTGAATAGGGAGGTTAGAGCATGGGGTCAAGCCATTTTTGGTCAAAACCTGCCGGACACAGTGTGATGTGGATAGGTGTGCTAGTAAATCACCCATCATAAAGGGGCACTGACTCTCAAAAAAAAAAAATTCACCTGGATGAACTTAGAGACTATAATACTGAGTGATCTATCACAGAAACAAAGAACTGAGCATCTCATGTTCTCACCCATAAGCGGACCTTGAACAACTATTGTAATACTATAAGAAAAGGATTGACAGTAGTGGGAACTGTGGGGGTGGGGGGTCAGGGAGGAAGGATTGGCAGTAGTAAGAATCTGCCTGGGGAAGGGGGGGCACACCTCATCAACAAGGGTACCTGCAGAATGAACATTTGTATACCCAACACTGAACTGTACCTCACATCTTTAAAATAAAAAAAATTAAAAGAAAAAAAAAAAATTCACTGAAGCACAACGCAGCGTCTCAGAGCAACACTAGCTGGTACACTGATGCCAATGGGTTCCTAGAACATTTACTTAGTGGGGGAAACCTGTACTACAAGGGGCCCAACCCCCAAAAGAAGTTTTTTGGATCCTCCCTTCTATAAATACGCGCGCGCGCGCGCACGCGTGTGTGTGTGTGTGTGTGTGTGGTGTGTAGTATCATTCTAGTACAGCTTTCCCCCACTGCTCAAGATTATCGTAATGGCAACACAGGTTCCCCTGAACACCAGTAACCACAAGGGCATTTTGAACACTGGAGACTATGGTGTTTGTATGAACATTTTTCCTTCTGGAACTTGCCTGGATTTCTTCAGGACTCAACCTGTTCTATATGGTGCTGTATACAGTTAGGGACAGTTGGATGGTAGTAACTGATACAGACAATTTTAAATGTGAAAAAATTGGGGGTGTGGACCTTTTGTTAGAATCTTTTTCTTTATAGCAGAATTCACAGCAGGTTGAATTTCTGTTTAGGCAATATATTTCTGTTTGGGAAAAATCAATTTCCATTTTATTTATTTGACAAATATATATAAGGTGCTTCATCCATTCTGGCTCTTACAGATGTTGATTTATTTCTCACAGCCAACTTGGGCAGGCACAGAGAGGTTTAACAACTAGCAAGTGGTTCTTGGCGACGAAATGCAGGCATTGGGTTGCATGCCCCGTTATTGGGTCACGCACGGGCTTTTATTCCTTGGCTGGGCCGTGTAGATACCTGTCCTGCAGACTTTCACCCTTAGGACAGAGTGCAGCCCTTTTTCCTCTCTCCCACTCTACTCCATGTCTCAAGGAAGTCTGAATCTCACTTGGAGAATCACACTTAAGTCCCTAAAAACTAATGATGAATCAAAATAAGTTTTCTAAAACTGTAGAAAAAGCAATTAAGTCATTAGATGAAAAGACTGAAATTCCTGACATAAAACAGGACATGCCATTGTTTCTAGAGAAAGGAGGACCCCACACTGAATACTGGGAAGTCCTATAGTGAATGGAACTGCGATTTTATGTATGGACTGGGGTTTCCCATTTCCCCTATAAGCATCCTTTTGCTACTACAGGGGGACAGGCGCCTGCACACCGGGTACCCCACTTCCCCCCAAGCCCCAGCCCAGAGTCAAGCGCTTTGCTGGCCAAAGGGAGAACCTGGGAGAGTGAGCCGGGAGAGACTGCTGGACCCGGCCGGCCCGTCCGCAGGTTCGGAGTGTCAGCCAGTTCAGATTTCAGAGATCATATCTGAACTCCTCCCCCAGGGAAAAGGAGCTCTGGGGGCGGAGAGGGGGGAATTTTGGGAGTTCCAACATTTCAGAGGGAAGAAGGAAGTTATGCAGGACAGAAAGAAGAGGTCATGTGGCAGCCCTGGCTGCCTCTGAAAGTAACTCTGGGTTCAACTATGGACACGGATCCCTGTTCCCACCACAGGAGAAACAAAGAAGATATCCTCAGTGTGATGAGACAATAATCAACAGCAGGAGCAAGCGGAACATCCCATCTGGAATCCGAGATGGTGGTTGTGATTGTTGACAGAGAGCACTGATTTCAGATGTGTATGAAATATACAAAAACCCAATTTGGAGAGAAACAGAGACAAAGACAGAGGGAGGATATATACACGGAGGAAAATATACATGTAGAATAGCTAACTAAGCCCATCTCCCAGGGCCTTCTTAATCCATCTCCCACCCCCCTCAGATCTGATAACGAAGGAGCCACAACTCTCATTCTCTAGAGACGCGGTGCCCCCCACCCCCCTCGCTCCCCCCCTCGTCTTCTCTCCGCGTCCACCCCAGCTGTCTCTGGTTTCCCTGCCCTCGCCCTGGGATCACTTGGCCCCCATGCTCTCAGGCGGTAACTCAGGCTTCGACTCACGCCCCCTCCAGGGATCTGGGACAGCAGTGAATACCCCAGTCCGCTAGCCTTCCGCGGGAGGGCGAGGCTGGAACGTCGCCAGTGGGCCCCTCCCCAGAGCCTCCTCCCCCGTCCCTCTTTCCCCGGGGCGGGATCGCGCCTTCCTTTCGGGAATTTCCCGGTCGGAGGCCCCGGGCTTTCCAACCCCGCCAGGCATAAAAGGGGTTCACCGTCTCGGGAGCCGCAGAGCCCGCACCTCAGGCGCCCCCCGCTCGCCTTCCGCCCCTCTCCGCCGAGCCCATGGCCCACGCCGCGACCCCCGCCACTCCCCGCGCCCCGCGGCTGCTCTGGGCGGCGCTGCTGCTCCTGCTCCTGATGGCCGCCGGTCGGCACGTGGCAGGTGGGACCTGGGATCCCGGAGGCCCAGGCGGGGCGGGGCTCGGGTGGCCTTCTGCTGGGCCCACCTGCTCACCCAGCGCGTCTCTCCCCTGCAGGGGCGCCCGTGGTCTCCGAGCTGCGTTGCCAGTGCCTACAGAGCACGCAGGGCATCCATTCCAAGAACATCCAGAGCGTGAGGGTGACGTCCCCGGGACCCCACTGCGCCCAGACCGAAGTCATGTGAGTCCCGCCCCTGGCCTCCCGCCGCCCGGCCCGGACCCCAACCTCCCCCCGGGCTCACGCGCCCCTCTTCTCTTCGCAGAGCCACGCTCAAGAACGGGCGGGACGCCTGTCTCAACCCCGCAGCCCCCATGGTCAAGAAAATCATCCAAAGGATGCTCAACACGTGAGTGTGGGTTCCTATGGACACAGGCTACCGGAGCCGCTCGTTAGAAATACTGGCATCTGCCCCCTGAAAATTATACCAGGGAAACCTAGGAGTTAGCTGCAAGATAGAAATGGGGATTACTATTTTCACAACTACAGTTTTCATTAAGGTCATTAATCTGCTCTGCTGCAATAGCCTATTTCCAATGCCTTCCATCCCCCCCTGTTCTGGTGAATGCAGGTAAAACTACCTCTGTTAAAATTCTCGTTGATAGTTGGTCAGTTGTGCTAAAAGGCTTTCCACCTGTTAAGAAGCCAGTCATTTCCCTTCCAACTGCTTGGGCTTCAAAAAGAGAAAAGCAGACCCCTTGGTTTTTTTGTAAAAGTTTAGTGACAAAGAGCAGGATGTTACAATGACATCTCACTGAGTACAAATCCGGGATCATGTCACTCAAAGAAAATGATTCAGTTTATCTGCAACTCAGCATAATGGGGGGAAAAATAGGCTGCTCTGAGGCTTAAGTGAGGCTCTGTGTGACAGAAAGGTTCTGGCTGTTTAGCCAATAATATTACAGTAAGAGACTGCCTCTGCACTCCCAGTCCATTCCTGAACAGGAGGTCTGAAAGCCTGAGGTCTCTGCCATATAGTGCAGATGTCTCAGAAAATGACCACCTGGGGAAACTGCATCCAGAAAACTCTGGAGCCCAGGGGACAGGGCAAGAGAAGAGTGTTGGGCAGTCAGCTTTCCTGAACACTTACTAACCACAACCATTTTCTCATGATAGTGGCAACTCCAGCTAGCCAGGAGGAAGCTCATCTCAGTTCCTGAAGCAGGACCTGCCTTTATAGTAATAGAAGAGGAAAAAGAGAAAGATCTCTAGAGGTCATCTGGATTGAATTTCATGTGTTTGAACGTCTCTTGTGAGAGTTTTTCTGTTTATTTGTGTGTTTGTTCTCAAATATTCTATGTTAATATTTACATGTAAAATATTTAAGCATATGATTGAATCCAATTGCACACTACACCATTGCGCTTATTGTTTATTTTATGTTAAACCTAAGTTAGTTCAAACCTGATTTGTATTTAATTTGAGGGTAAAAGGTTTTCAGATGTTCTTTGGTCGTTATAGTGATATTTATGAGGAGCCCACGACATGCTAGCCACTGTGACAGAGGCTGGGGCATCCAAACAAATAGCCAGTGAGATCATTGTGAGGGTAAGAACATGTGTGTGCATGGCTATCTTTGTGACTGTTTAGAAGCATATTGAGTTTTTATTTATTGAAACGATTTCAGTGTGTGGTCAACATTTCTCATGTTGAAACTTTAAGAACTAAAATGTTCTAAATATCCCTTGGACATTTTATGTCTTTCTTGTAAGGCACAATGCCTTGTTTAGTGCTAATTATGCAGTGTTTCTGTGGAGAGGTTTAAATATTTATTTAAATGTTTTCACAAGGAACATGAAAATAAAGTATTTTAAAATATGTTTGTTTCATTTTTGGGGAAATAAGGGGATATGTGTGCTGGCAAATATGATGATTTATATCAATGCTTCTCAACATTTTTCTCCTCCTGAGCATTCAGTTTGCTACACAGACAAATCAAACTATTAGTTATGCTTAATTTCGTCTGGTAACAGCTGTGACTTTTCTTGGCTTTCACCTACTCAAGAAAGTGCTTCTTCAAACTCTGGGCTGCCCCTGACTTGAAAGTCACTGACCACAATGTATTGTTTTTATGAGAAGTTCCCTGCCACCTTGCTTCTCAAATTTATCTCCTTAAAAATATTTACTTTCTTATATCTATTTTAAAGCGCCCCTCATTTTATTGCTTTTGTCAAGTACTTTTTAAATACAATTGTTAACAATTTAATAAAGACAGTGGAATGGTGGGCAAATGGATTTTTTTTTCAAAATTCAAAGAATTTGTGACATCAATAGAAGCAGAAAAAGTGAGTGGTTGAATACTGAACCTGTGAAAAGGTCTAATGGAAACTTGGGTTCAACTTTCTAACCTTCACATATAAGTAACCACCACTAAGTTTAATGTTGTTTCAGTCCTTTATACTAATATGTCAAATATAATGGTTTTAAGATTTAGTTGCCTTAGTTCCTGCTGTTCCTAGTGAAATTTTTGTGGTTACAGATTATTTATCCCGAAAAAGCTCTCTGGAAGACTCTGTATTCAGTGCTCTCAGGTGACAGCAGCTCTCCAGGTTTCCAAGACAGAAACACCATTGTCAAAAGGCAGAAAGATCCCCCCCTCGAATCTAAAAAAATCAATCAATCAATCAATCACTCTCCAAGGCTGAAAGGAGGATGCTTGTGCATGTGTGGGGTGTGTACCTGCCTCTGATTCAGGATTTATGCAGGACATCCTGAGCCCTGGTTAACCACCTTTAGCACAGGTAAGAATGTGAGGTGGCAACCTCAATACTTGAGATCAAATTCCAGCTTGTCCCAAGTAGCTGGGACCTAAATAAGGGTCCTAAATAAGGGACCTAAATAAGGGTCCTAAGCAGCAAGTAACAATCTCTGTGAGTTTTTTCCCCCCACACCTAAAATAGTTAAAAACAATAATCTCTTCACAACTACAAGGTTATTAGTTCATTATAAATGAGATAAGAAGGAAGAAAATTTGTAAATTGTACAGAAATCAATAAATGCAAGCCATTCTAGAAACTTCACAAATGCTAGCATTCACTCCCTAACCCCAAGTTACAGGACACTGGGAAATGTTTAAAAGTAGCACCCCAACGACTTAATAAAGTCATACCTCATACCTGAGAGCAGTCCTTTCCCTCAAACATCAGAGCTCACAGTACTGACTACTTCGCTCTTGTGAATATGGAATATGGAACACAAAAAGGACACCTTAGATGCTTTTATTCATACGGTGGTTAAAGACAGGTTTCAGAGGACCAGGCTGACTTTAGAGTAAATTCCAGCTCGCTCACTGTGATCTCGACTTCACTCACCCCCATTTCCTCTTCTGTAAAATGGGGATCATAACAGAATACACCTTCTGAAGTGTTGCAGGGATTCAACGTTATTGATGCTTTTGGAAATCTGATTGTTTTCACTGGTACTCAGGTCAACTCCATGGCTATAAATTTCAGTCTTAGATCAAGTAGATATGTAAATTGTTGTTTTCACACCAAGTTGTTCTGACACCTTAGAAGTGTAAGGCAGTCTCCCTTTGGCGGTGTTATGGCAGGAAGTAGGACACAAGCATGTATAAAATGGTGGTCACAGGAAGAAATAAGTAAGAAAAGAATATTATGTGACGCATCACAATTTTGAGAGGCTATCAGTAGGAAATAGCAATAGCAACAGTGACTGAGGATTCCTGAGCAATGTTACCATGGGAGCTAGGGAAGGCGAGGAGGAAACATGGTAGGAGCTATTCCGTCATGGTGGTCCTGCTTTGTGAGATCTCCTGTAATACCTTCCCAGGACTTTCAGAAGTAACTGGGAGAGATTTTGCAAGTTGATATAGATGGCAGACCCCTAACAGTCCAGTGAAGGCAATCCAGAAAAACAGATAATACTGTTTTCCTTTTCTGGCTACCCATGCAAATAATAAGGAAAAGGCTTGTCCTGTTTTGACCACTGATGACCCACTCCATATTACCTCCACTTGCCAATGAGTTCAGCAGTTGCAATGGGCAATGGCTTCTCAACTGATAGTCTCTGTTCTTCTGCTTCTTTTCCTAAGGGCTTTTTCCATCTGGGGGTGGGAAAGGAGGCATGGCAGAGAGAGTTTTCTCAACTCTCAGGCAGGGTGGCCCACGACTTAATGCCTTCAATGGAGAGACAGAAGTTAATGGATGAATATTCTATTTTCCCAGTCCTTTCATTGGATGATTCTAGAAGTTTATCTATCTTTCTCTCTCTCTCCCTCTTTCTCTGAGTCTGTATTGACTGACTTCTTAGCATAGTAGTAATTTTTGATGGTTGCAGGAACTTTTTAATCTATCTTTCTATCTAGAGAGAAACTTCTAGAATATATACAGTATAGATGTATAAATAAATAAAATAAATATTTCATTTTAAAGAAATATTTTATTTTAAAATAAATAAATATAAATAAAACAAATATATAAAATACATACAATTTTTCACTTCTGTTATCATTATATTTACACTTACCTTTAAACCTCTGCACATATTTATAATAGCTATTTTTATTTATTTGTTTATTTGTTTGTGTTTTGTTTCTGAGTTGGAGTCTCACTCTGTTGTCCAGGCTAGAGTGCAATGGAATACTCATGGCCACCGCAGCCTCCATCTGCTGGGCTTAGGTGAGCCTTCTACTTCAGTCTTCCAAGTAGTTGGAACTACAGGCACTATAATAGCTATTTTTAAATGCTTATCTGCTAATTCTATTATTCTGTCATTTCTGAGTCTGTAATAATTGACTTCTTACTGTAGTAGTAATTTTTGATTGATTTCAGGAAATTTTTAATCTTCTATTGCTGAGTGTCAAAATTGTGTTTGACTTCTTTACAGTCTTGGTCTTTGACCTGGCAAGGAGTTCAGTTACTAGAGCATCAGCTTGATCTCTTTGAGGCTTGTTTTTGAGCTTGTTAGAGTGATCTAGGAGTGTTCTTTGCTCTTAGACTTGTTTAGCTGTACTTCTAAGTCATGTCTCTCCTGTGTCCCTACAGAATGTCTTGAGTGCTCACAAGTTCTCTCCATTCTGACAGGACAGACCTCAAATATCTTCCCAATCCATGGGAAGTCTGAGAAATTCTTAGCTTACAAATCTCTGGTTACTCTGCCTGACTTATGGTTTTTTTTTACCCTATTCATATGTGACTTAGTATTGCTCAGACTCAATGGGACCTCTGTGCAGATTGCTAGAGCTCTGTTTTCTTGCACAGATCTTCCTGCGACTCTTTTTCTTGACCTCTAGCCACTCCAGTTTCCCTGAGCTCAAATCTGTGCCTCCTCATTGCAGTAAGACCATCGTGCTTTGCTTGGGAGATCCCTGGCTGCAAGTGGTCCAAATTTGCTCCAGCAAAACTTCCAGGGTGAGCACGAGTCTTATCTTGTTTATTTCCTTTTCCTGGGTTTCCTTTGCTGACTGTTGTCCAATGTCTAAAACCAGTAACGTAATATCGTTTGTTGAGTTTCCTATTTGTTTACAGCAGGAAGTTAGGACTTCTCTTTTACTTCAACATGACTAGAAATGGAAGTATTGGTGGGACAATTCTGAGGAGCAATCGTCAAAGATTTTCTGAGGCTCCATGGGAAGCTTAAGCCCTGGTTGCCCACAGTGATATTTCATTCATTACGTATACTTCATTAGCTTTCCTCTTTTGCCTACCCCTTTCCCCCCACTCCCTCATGTATTCTGTGTTTATCTCCAAGATAAACAACTGCAATAAGTCTTTGTATCAGACTCTGTTTTGAGGGGAGCCCAAAGTTGGAAAATTGGGCTACCCAGAAATTAGATCTTAAAGCAAGGATTTAGGTAGCATTATTTTATTAAGGAATATAATACCAAAGAATCAGGAAGAAGGAAAATGTGAAGTGAAGCAGAAAAAGTGAAAGTTAATAGGAGAATGCACTGACTATTGTTAAGCACAGCTGAGTTGTTTTGTTTGTTCTGTTTTTACTTCCCAAGGGGCTACTACAAATGTTTGCTTTCTTATTTTGCAGACTCCATGAAGCCAGCTCAAACCAAGAAACTGGAGTTTCTGTGCTTACGTTAGAGTCATGAATCACCTAAACAACAAGGCATCAACCTCTGATTTTTCTTTCCTGTCTGCACTTGAAGTTAAATCCTGGAATCTGGATCTATATGACAGGGAGAAAACAGTCTACCAAACCATGTCCAGGACCTCATTTTCACCGTGAAGAGGCTGATACTTCCATTGACATTTTTGTCCTTCACATTAAAAGTGATAAATCTTTTGTATTTTAAGTGAGAGGTAGTTGGAATTGTTCCTGTTGCTTTCAACAGTCCCTTGAGAAAGAAACCAGTTAGTCTGAAGAGGAAAAAACAAGTCAAATATTAAGATCAGAAACTGATCTCTTGGCAGCCAGACAAAAGTTTTGTTCAAAACTTGACAGATCACACACACCATCAGTCTTCTCACTTTATAGATAGGATTGTAGAGCTCAGAGACCACTAAGGAGTTACCAATATCACAGAATTAATTTATTATAAAAATGAGCTAGAACTCAGATTTCTCAAGTCTAACGCAAGACTATTTTCAATAAATTAGATTATTCTTGGGACTGTTAAAGAAGATTAATGCTTGAATCTTGGTTATGGAATTGGCTTTCTATGATTTGTAGAACCAATCTTGGTGTATGAATTAATAACTAATAACCATTCATACCATGAGCCACTTTATGATAGTCTAAAAAAAAGATTGTGAATATTGTATCCAAACAATTCATAGCATAAAATAAGTTGTCACTTTATGTGACCTGTTAAGTTGCTCTGTCAGTTATCTATTATCCCCTCCAAATCCAGAGGATTAAAAACACAACCATTTTAATCTGGCTCATGACTCTGAAAGTCATAAGTCTGGGTTAGGCGATATGACATCTTGGGCTGAGCTCTGCAAGGTGGTTTTTCCAATGGATTTTTCTGGGGTCACTTGGTAATTTGAATCGGGCTTCTTCATTCACATGTCTGGTGGTTGATACTGGCCATTGCCTGGGCCTCATGTCTTCAGATAATAAACTTGGCTATCTTCATGTGGTAGCAGTGGCAATCAAAGAGGGCAAGAGTAGGCTATATTTCTGGCTTTGTTTGCCAGAAATAGCCACAATATCACTTTTACCACATCTTATTGGCCAAAGCATATCATAAGGTCAGCACAGAGTAAGGAGTTTGGGAAATAAATTCTACCTCTTAAAATAAGGAGTTGCTAAGAATGTGTGGCTATTTTTATTATTTCAGTTATTTAACTTTTTGATATTCAATTTTCTTGTCTGTAAGATAGAAATATCCCTTGCAAATTTTCCAAATAACTTACAAAAATTCACAAAGCAGTGTTGGCACAAAGCCAAATATAGCGAACAATTATTATTATTATTACATTATATTGGAAATCAATATAGATAAGTACTTTGAAGAATGAAACATAAGAATGCAGTTAAAAATGGAATTTTTGTGACTTACATATTTGTATAAGCCTCAGACTTGTGTAAAAATTATTAAGATTTTAATTAATAAAATTAATAAAATTTAAGACATTGACAGTCTCAGCACTTTTAACAAACTAGATATATCTGTAAATTAATTCTGCTCCAGAGCTAGTATGCATTTTAGTAGGTCTAGAAATAGAGGCCCATGATAAGAAAAATTACCATCTCTTTAACAGACTCTTTAGCAGCTATCATAATATCCTAAGCCAGTCTTTGAAGCTAAATTATTTTGAGTCTTTTTTTTTTTTTTTTTTTGAGTCAGAATCTCACTCTGACACCCAGACTGTAGTGCAGTGGCATAATCACAGCTCACTGCAGCCTTGACCTCCTGGACTTAGGCAATCCTTCCACATCAATCTTTTGTGTAGCTAGGACTTCAGACATATACCACCACACCTGGTTAATTTTTTGATTTTTTGTATAAGTGAAGTCTCATTTGTCTTGCAGGCTGGTCTCGAACTCCTGGACTCAAGCAATCATCCTTCCTCAGCTTCCCATGCTGGGATTTCAGGTGTAAGCCCCTGCGGCCAGCCTATTTTGAGTCTTTCAACATTTGGTTAGCTCTCTTTGTATACTTTTGTATCTTCATTATAATGCCTGTACACATTGATAGCATATTTTATTACTCTTACTTGGTACTGAAAGAAAATTAAACTCAAATAAATCAAGGTTGTCCCTAAAAAGTACTTCTAAATTATTTGCAATTTTGGTTTATACAAAGGCCAAGATCTAATCAGTCAATTGACTGTTGTCAGGTTATTAAAACATCTTATTTAAAGATTAAAATAGCTTTTTTCCCTTTCCTTAACATGCCAAGACTCTTCACAAATACTTCTTTGTGCGTTTCTCTATTTCAAATGCAAATCAACCTTTTTTATTTTAATGACAAGTTTCCTTTTATCGTTTAACAGGTCTAATGTTACCTCCCCTGTAAAGTCTTCTCTCACTTCCCTGGAAAAGTCCTTCCTCCTTCCTCTGCCTCCAGAGAGCCTCAGGTATACATGTACTATATAATAGAGATCATCTTCTAGTTTACTCTGCTTACATGCTTGTCTCTCAAAACAGACTTTGAACTTCCTAAGAGTAGAAATTCAATTTTTACTATCTTCAATTACTTCACATCAAGCAAAGACCCTGGCAGGTAATAGATGCTTAGTAAGAATAGCAAAAGAAAATAATTAATTATTTAGACTAATTTTATCTTCAGACTTCATTAGCCCTTTCAGTAATCACTGATTCTCCAGTTGAGCACTGTTATGGGTTGAATTATGTCCCCCTCAAATTTATATGCTGAGGTCCTAAACCCCAGTACTTAGAATGTGACCTTATTTTGAAGTAGGGTCTTTAAAGACATAATCCAGTTAACGTGAGGTTATTAGGGTGAACCCGTAATATGATATGGCTGGTTCCTTTATCTAAAGGGGAAATTTGAAGACAGACATGCATACATCATGTAAACATGAATGTGACCTTTTTTAAGTGAAGTGGAGATGCCTTGGACAACTTCTATCCTCACAGTTCTAAGAAAGAACCAACTCTGTTAAACCTTGATTTTGGACTTTCAGCCTCGAGAACTGTAAGACAAAAATATCTCCATTGTTTAAGACACCCAGTGTGTGGTACTTTGTTATGGTAGCCCAAGGAAAATAATACAAATAAATTATTTGCTGTTTGATTTGTTAATGCAAACTCTGGGATTATTAAGGTCACTCTGGAATAATTAAGGTCACTTATAAAACTACTTAAGGAATAAAATTAAAGTTATAATTCACTGTTAGCTAATTCAGCTTCAAGCCCATGGAAACTGCTACCTTCAAACGACAAGTAAACTGTAGTTTACTGTTCTTGACAGGAAAAACACTGATAATTTGAATTCCATTTTCTTTGTATTATATCTGTGGTCTACGTGTAATTTTAGCCTGACAGATTCTAGTAAGACCTTACGTGGGATTATGCAAGTAGCTACAAAAGCCAAAAGCAAATACTTGGTAAGGTAAAGCATATTAATTCCCTACTTTGTACAAACACGTCCTTTGTAAAGATGCATAGGTGTTCTCATAACTCCATTCTGTAAGTCACCACAACTGGCATCGATCCCTTCACAATTATGCAGTTTCACCCACAGGAAATAATAGATTCATTTTTCTATTCAACAAGTTCATCTCATCCTGCCCCCAAACCCCAAATTAAAACAAAGCTTGAAAGACAAACCAAGTTTCCTATTGGCTTGTGAATGGTAAACATGTCACAAGCTAAACTTCGCTTTTTATTTTTCAGTAAGGAGAGGGAGTGCAAGGAAAGCAATTAAAAATTCTCAGAGCTATAGAGAGCATATAAAAGTGGGCTGCAGTGTTGATCCAGACCAGGATCAAGATCAAGGACAGGCATGAGTGCTGAGAGCTCACTAACACTTCTGCTGGCTATCCTTGTCCTGGGCATGTTTGGTAAGCCAACTATGGCTTTTATCTTTTACTTCTAGGCACTGGAAATTTCAAAAAAGATTCCAGATGTTATGAGCTTGTATTTGCCACTAAGCAAAATGTAGAAACTGTAAAATTATAATCTAAGCAGACATATACTGTTTTTAGATTGTAGAGTGTCAAAACATTTTATATTTAGTTAAATAAAAACATCCAGTTAATGTCTTAGAAATATCTGACTCTAAACATATTATCTCTTAATAGAGATAATATCAGGAACATTATTGCAAATGGGTTTAGGGTATTTATTTTAATGATGATAAGCAGAGAGAAATTAACACCTTTAATTGACAAAATTCACACACAATCTTTATGTTTATAACTTTACATAGAAGAGAATCAAATTGATCTTGCCATTAAATAAGTTATCTCATTGATTATATATACTATCAGCAATGAATTATTAGTCTATTATATTTACCAATTTCTCAAATATAGTAGGTAATAAGTGTTTGTTGATCATGATAATAGCATATAATTGGGTTTGTGTGATTGTCTCCCTAATATAGTACTGAATTTGTGAATCCAATTGAGGGTCCTACCTCATTAATTTCAAATTTCAAGTAAAGAAGTAAGTATGACAGCTATATTTGTTCCCACTGACAGATTTTTCTATTCTTTTCTCACTCAGCTGATTCCTGTGACAGCCAAGAGTTGCGATGTCAGTGTATTCAGACACATTCTGACTTTATCTCTCCCAAATTCTTTAAAAATGTCCAATTGAAACCTGAAGGTGCTTACTGCAGCAGAAAAGAAATAATGTAAGTAGTGAAAATATGAGGTAGTGTGGAAACATCTAAGCCTGGGGTTTTCAAAGCTGGCATTACAAAATGTACTGGGTTGAGAATCTAGGAGAGCAAGGTGCTGGGCCTTATCCTTGCACAATATGGGAAAATAAATTGCCTAGTATTTATGCTCTGATATCTGAAAACATCATGTACCCTCTCAAAAAAAAAAAAAAGACTCTCAAATGAGAACATAGGGTGTGAATTATTCTAAGTGGACTTAATTTCAAAGTTAATGAAACCAGGCTCGGTGGCTCAGCCTGTAATCCCGCGCTTTGGGAGGCTGAGGTGAGTGGATTGCCTGAGCCCACGGGTTCGAGACCCGCCTGGGAAACTTGGCGAGACCTCATCTCTACAATAAATAAAAAAATTAGCCAGGCATGGTAGCGTGTGCCTGTAGTTCCAGCTACTTGGAAGGCTGAGGCGGAAGGATCGCCGGAGCCCAGCAGATCGAGGCTGCAGTGGCCGGAGCGGCCACAGCACTCCAGTCTGGGTGTCAGAGTGAGACTCCATCTCAAAAAAAAAAAAAAAAAAGTCAATGAACGTGTACAATAAGCAAAAATACATACTGTTCAGTAAGGATATATAGATAATTTATTGATCATATGGAAATCTATTACACACTTAAATATATTATAAGTTCAATATGGCCTAATGGCCCTAGAGACAACCCTTCTGGAGCATAAGCCTACAAAAATGTGGGGAACTCTTTCGCATTCTATTAGAACTTTTAAAACTGTAAACTCTATGATGCATACTTTTTTGGTTTTTATTGCTAGGTAACAACTTATCACAACTTAGTGACTTAAAATAAACCCACATGTTATTTTACACTGTAGGTCAGTAGTTTAGGTGTCTTGGCTGAGTTTTCTGCTTGGAGTTTCATAAAGCTAAAAATCAAGATGTCAGCAGGGTTAAAGTCTTGTTTGGAGGCTCGAGGGAGGAATTCACCTCCAAGTCAGGTTGTTGGTAGACTTCAGTTCTTTGCGGTTGTAGGGCTGAGGTCCTGTTGATGGCTGTCAACTTCAGTAATTTACAGGTGTTCTTGATGTATTGTGGATATATCCCTTGTCAGTTTTATGGATGGAAAAGCTCATTTTCCAATTTGTGACTCACATTTTCACTCTTTTTATAGTGTTTTCAGTGAACATAAGCTTGTATTTTTACTATACTTGAGTTTAGCAGAATGTTCCTTTAAGGACATACTCTTAGTGTCTTATTTCAAAATACTTCTCTCAACTCCTAGAGACTGCTTTTAGGCCCATCCACATGGGCCTTCCATACAAGCAGTAGAGAATCTGCCTTGCATTGAACGGATCTCAAATCTTATTTCTTCTTCTGCTACCAGCTACAGAATACTCTCTGCTTTTAGGGTACAAGCTATTGCATTAGGTTTCCTTTAATAATCACTCTTTTGATTAAGTCAACTGATTAGTAACTTTAATTACATCTGCAAAAATCCCTTTTGCCATGTAAGGTAACATAATGATGGGTGTAATATCTCATTATATTCACACTCTTAGGGATGTGGGTAGAAACTTTGTGGGCCCCCTTAGGATGGCCCAAATGCCTGTAACAAATACAAAAGAATATATGATTACATATATGTACAATGTGGAGAACAGTAATAAAATACACACCCACTACTCAGGCTGAATTCTAGAATTAACTAGTACAACAGAAACCTCCACATATGAACACAACTCTCCTGTTACAGGCTGAATTGTACGCTCCCTAAATTCATATACTGAAATCTGAATCCTCAGTATCTTGGAATGACACTGTATGTGGAGATGAGGTCTTTTACAGAAGTAATCAGGTTAAAGTAAAGTCATTAAGGTAGGCCTTAATCCAATATAACTGATGTCTTTATAAAACAAGATTAAGACACAGAAAACACACAGACCAAAGGGCAACCATGTGAAGACATAGTAAGACATGGACATTTGCAAGCCAAGGAGAGAGGTCTAAAGGTAAACTAAACCTACTATCTCCTTAATCTTGGACCTCCAGGCTTCAGAACTATGAGAAAATAAATTTCTATTGTTTAAGACACTCAATATGTGGTATAATATTATGGCAGCCATAATAAATGAATATACCTCCCAAATCATGTGTCCATCCCCTTCCAATATTTAACTGCAATTTTGAATTGTGTTGTTTCTTGCTTTTCTTTATAGTTTTACAACCTAGGTATGAAACTTTAAATAATTATTATTTATTTTGCTTGCTTATGAACTTCAGATCAATGGGATCATACTGAATGCATTCTTTCATGACTTTCTTCTATTATTTAACATTATTTTGCAATTTATGCATTTTGATGTATTTAGCTGTTTATTCAATTTAAGTAATTGCATTGTAGGCATACTAAATAAACAGAATTATTTATTCAATTCACCTGTTGGAGCACACCTGGTTTTTTTCCAGATTACTGACATTCTTCATATGTTTTCTGGTTCATGTATATGAGAATTTCTCTAATAATTAGTTGCTGTGTTTAAGGTTTGCACATCTTCAATCTTACTAGGTAATGCCGCATTGTATTACAAGCTAGTCATACTAATTGACACTCTTTCCCACATAAGATCATCTGTTGCTTCACGTACTGGCCAATATCTAGTATTGTCAATTTGATAGGTATGAAATTATATCACATTGTTTTTTTAATTTGCATTTATCTATTATTAATGAAATTGGATATTATTCATGCTTATGACCATTTGTATTCCCTCTTTTGTAAAATTTATATTCATTTATTTTGTTCCTTTTCCTATTTGGATATTATATTTTTTCTATTTACTCATAGGTGTTCTTGGAGTATTCTGAATATTAATTCCTTGTCAGTTTTATACATAGCGAAGCTCATTTTCCAATTTGTAACAAATATTTTCATTCTTTCTATAGTATTTTCAGTAAACATAAGTTTGTATTTTTACTATATTTGAGTTTAGCAATTTGCTCTTTTTTGATTAGCACTTTTAGTCTCTTAACTCAACAAAACCTTCCCTTTTACAGAGTTTACAACAATATTCTTCTATATTATCTTTTAAAATTTCCACAATTTTTGAATTTGTGTTTAAGACATGGACACAACATCAGTAAGAATACCTGATCTCAAACCAAGCTAAGTGGAGACCAAAGGGAAGCCCAAACTTTACCTGCATTATGACCACTTGCATACCTAATCTTGAATTTCACCCCACATTTTTAAAATAAAAAAGACTTGAATCCACCTAAAATTTATTTTTATATCATTTGAAGGAATTATTTAATTTAATTTTTTCATATAATTAATCAATTGTTCTAACATTATTTGTTAAAATATCATTTCCCACTTATCTACAATGCTATTTCTGTTATAAATTGAATTATCCTGTAAGTGAAGGAATGGCTCCAGTCTCTCTTTTCTGACCCATTGATTAATTTATCTGTGCCTATATTTGCACTAAATTGTTATCATTGATTTGGAAATTGTTGATATCTTTACGGTATTCAGTTTTCTATTTTAAGAGCATAGGCTGGCTCCTCCTAGTTTGTTGAAGTCTTCTTTAATGTCCTTATAGTTTTATAATTTCTAGCCACTTTATATTGTTTGATGTTGTTGTAAAGGATATCTTTACACAATTTCACATTCCAGTTATTAGTGTTTAGACAGGAAATTTTGTATTGGTTTTAGAACCATCAATCTTTACTTGGGTAGTCATATCACCTGGGAAAGAGTGAAATTTTCTCTTTGGAAACCCTCTGCCTTTTATTTATCTTTCTAGATTTGCTGAGGTGACTGTTGTGATAGTAGGCACCTTTGTCTTGTTTCTGTATGCAAAAGGATTACTTTCAAGTTTTCACCATTATGTATAATGTTTTATGGCTATTCTTGTATTGGTAATTTGCTAAGGATTTATTATTATTTTATTATTTTTCATAATTAGGTATAAAGTTCTATTATATTCTTAAACTCTAGAATGTACACCCCTTGCTCAGGGTGTGGAAAGGTCATTTAGTCCTGCAGATGCTGGTGGAACTTTGTGGTTCTATGTAGTGCAATTGAAAGATACAGAATTAATTCAAATAAGTAATTTATGCTCTGCTGCTGAATAACCAATGAAGATTTAATGAAGATTTAATCAAAAGATAACAAAATTAGCAGATATATAACAATAAAGAACTTATAATAAGAGATTGACAGTTGTCACACTGGAAGCCATTATGCTTGTGTAAATTTCCTAGAGTCCTAGCACTATATCTTGTATATCTTAAGTCCTATAATGTCTCCTAATTGGTTGATATCTCCAAAGACTCTAAAAAAGGTATTATTTAGTTGATGAAAAATTTAGTTATGTACATCAATGTAACTAAAACTCATACTCTAATAATATAATTAAAGTAGTTGAGAAATCTGAATGTTCATTTTAATCATATGCATTTCATATTTCAAAAAATTCTAATTAATAAATTTAAAACCTTGTTATATTAGGAATATTTTTTATTTAACTGGGACACTCTTTTCTTTTCAGAGTCACACTGAAAGATAAGAAATTGATTTGTTTGGATCCTGAGGTTGAATGGGTGATGACTATTATAAAAAAGATTATGGACAGGTATAATGAATGCTAAGGATTTTCATATTTCCTTTCTCTTTCTCTCTTCTTCTAATTAAAGATACACTTAGAAATATATAGAAATTCTGTTTTAGGTTAGAATAAAATTAATACAAGATTGAAACAAGTCTACATCAGATAATTCAAGAGTAGTCCCCAGAGCAGTACATTAACATAACCTGAGAACTTGTTAGAAATGCAAATTCTCAGAACTTACCTCAGACCTACTCAGTCAGACATTCGGAGGTGATCCCAAAAGTCTGTATTTTAACAAGCCCTCAAAGTAAATTCTCGAATTTGAGTACCATTAATCTATACTTTCTATCATATTGATATCCAAGTTGCTTGTGTTATAAATATCCCCATTGAACATAAAGTGATATAAAATTACTAGAATCTGTCTTATATAGATCAGCTAGGTGGGCAATAGACATTTTATGGAAAGAAATTTTAAGAAAAAAAAATTCTTGCCCTTGTGTGTGGGGGGGATTATTACCAGCACATTCCTAGAAATTAAGCTCCAAATAGAACCTGCAAATTGGTGGATGAAGAAGGAATATGAGGATAAGCAGGTGATAATAGAAGTATACTTGCATTGACTTCTGAAAAAAAACTAGGATATTTTTCAAATTTTTAAGCCATATCAGTAGTTTAAAATATAGAGGTGACCATTTATAACAGTGAAAAACAAATTCTGGGTATTTTAAAATGAAAACAATGAAAAGAAAAACAAATTAAGGGTATTTGGAGCTTATGATTTACTTGAGGGTCACATTGGTAGCAGAAAGGGAGTAATATGAGTTATAATTTGTTGGGAAGCATTTGGGTTTTCGAATCCTATAGCGGTGATTTAGTGTTCCAGATCTAGGTCCAGTTAAAAGTTATGTAATTCTGGACAATTCACTTAACACTGGGGATTTTCGTGCTTTCATTTGTTCTTACTTTGTTCCATCATGGGAGAAGTAGAGATAATATACATGTTTAATTATGGTCATACATTTTCAAGTTATAAATAGGTGTTTTATTCCTTTATTTTTTGGATTTTTTTGGTTTGTTGGTGTTTTTCAGAAGCCTTTCTTAAAAGGGACCACACTTGGGTAATCTTGTGTATCTGTGTAGTTATATGTCACTTTCCTTGCATTGTAGGGCCCCTAACTGATGCCTACACAAGGAACATCACATCCTATGGGTAACAAGAGCCCTGGGCATCATCATGAACTTGAACTTTCTCCAGAGTTTTCTTTGAAGGTGGCACCATTTTAAAGCTAATATAGGACTAGAATGAACTGCTTTCTCTACTTATTCTGAGGACCTAAACATTGCTTTCAGGCACATAATTGACTACTTGTAAGAGAATTGATGGCAGAAGAAGTGATATAATTTCTATTATGTAGGAAGAATAATCCCTAAATCTCAGTAGGTGAGGGGTTTCCCTGTGGGCTCAATGTATTTTCCCAAATTTTATCTCCTCCTTTCTGTTCTCTAACACTCTTTAGTTCATCAACATTCCTAGTGGATAATAGTAGTTGATCACTGGTGTTTTCTTAACTCCATCCTTTAATATCATTCTTAATGACATCAGCAAGCTTTATTTTATTAATTGGCAAAACTTAGTCTATTGATTACTCAACCTTTTAAATTGCAAAGGCCTTAACCTCCACCCCATTTTAGGCACCCACAACCTTGGATCTCAGTATAAAGTTGGGTTGTTGTATGTTCAGTATCCAAAACAGAAACAGTTATTTTTAGTGGAATGTGTTATTTACTATAACATCCGAAATAAAAGTACATTTAAGAAGAAGAGAATGGGATGTAATACAGTTGAATAACAGAATTGTCTTAAATTTAGAGAATTTGGTTTGAAATAAAACAAAACCAGTCAAGAGTAGAAGTAATTCAACCTAAAATACTGAAAAGTCACCATGCAAGGGGAGGAAGGTGAGGAAAATTAAGACCATGCAGACCCAGGTGAGATCACAAAGATGTTGTCTCAAAAAGATGAGGTGAAAAACAGTTAAAGCTATGTTCTGCTCTATATTTAACTTCCTGATAAAATTTTTGCACATAGAATATCATCCAAAATTAATGAAATAAACATAATTTTAAACCATTTCTGAAGATAGAATGTGTTAACAGATGAGTGATTTCTCTCATGGAATTAGTGAAAAAAATACTGCTTCAGAAAGGGGCTATTAATAGGCCCTGGAACCCTTAGTACTCTCTCTAGTCATCTCTTGTGTCTTGGCCTCTCTCTGCTGGCCTGAGATTTCTCTTTCTCTCTGCTTCTTTGATATTCATAGAAAATCATCTACAAAAACAAATTTGCTTTCCTTAAGATTCAATTTCTGATTCTCGGGAGAGATCTTATTAGCCATTTGATTCAGGTAGATATGCACATAGATCCAACCAACTGTGACTGAGAGACCATGGTTTTATGGTGCAAACAAGGCCATTTGGGATTTGAATGAAGAAACAATTCCCAGAGAATGAAGAAACAATTCCCAGAGAAATAAAAGTTTTTAACTGAGAAGGAAACTCTAAAATATTTTATCACTGCCTAGGTGTGTCTGAACATATGAGACAAAGACAAATAGAAAGAAAAAACCCATTTCCTCAGAAGAAACAAACTATTGGTCTCTAGAGAGATATGCATATATTGAAAGAGTGCTTAGGCAAAAAGTCTAGTTTGGGCTGTAAGATTCTGAGCAAGTATCTGAACTTCTTTATACTCAGTTATAAATGCAAAAATATGGCAAAATGAAATAAAACATCTCCATACCTGACAGAATTGTTCAAAGGAGATAATAAAATTGAAGTCGCTTTGAATAAGCATTAAAAAATCATTTGTTGTTCTTTTAATTATTAAAATTATTAAATTGCTTACTAATTAATAAAGCCAGTCTTATGGTACTTGTTCACATTGTCTTACCCACAGTTATACATAGACCATGTACAGTTATACATATACATTGTCTTACCCACAGTTATACATAGCTACTAAATTGTCTGAAGAAAGTGGCAAGTTTCAATGCTTTAGAGTTGGCAAAAAATAGTCATTGAAAACAAGTTATATACAAACAATTACCTCTGAGACTGATCTGTATGAAAAACTATCTCCACAAGTA
The DNA here is from genome assembly GCF_000164805.1 of Carlito syrichta. Lineage (NCBI taxonomy): Eukaryota > Metazoa > Chordata > Mammalia > Primates > Tarsiidae > Carlito > Carlito syrichta. The sequence goes on along the minus strand of NW_007035658.1, from coordinate 767,143 downwards.
CAAGATTAAGAGTATTTTAGCATATAAAATTCCAAATTTCAAGAGAAAAAGATCTAGTTAGCATATTTGAATCATACACTCACTCAAGGTCTAGCTCCTGTGAGCAGGAAAATAGAAACACACCACAGAATCATGGCTGCCAGGAGTCCCCATAGGATCGGACAGACAATTCCCAGAATAGGTGGTAGACACCTTAGTAGGGCCTCACTACAACTCAGAGAGCACTCTTCTTACAACTAAAGGAAGAGTAAATAAATGTAGTACTTTTGGTTCCAGAAGGTATTTTTGGTTTTCTTTTTAATGTAATAACTTTAAAACATTTAAACTATAAATTTTCTAGATAGAGCTATGGAAAAAATTCTTTCAAATATAAAGCTTACTTCTCCAGAAAATAGAGAAAACCCCCAGGACATTCTCCCAGTCCCCTCAAAAAAGAGAAATCAGAAAATAGGGGAAGAAATTTCAAAGATAAATGCTGTGGATTGTGCAGGGTTAGGCTTGAAGGTGGTTGCTCATTCAGTAACCTAGATGTTGACATTTCAACTTCACATTAGAGTGGAAGACGTGGCTATGGATCCTTGTAAGACAGAGTTGTAACTAAGGTCCTTGTATAAAATCAGAATCTTCAATAGAAACAAATATACTAAAAAACACTGGTTTATGATAAGGAAGCATGTCTTCTCCAATGTGGACAATGAGTGAGAAAAAAATGTCTTCCTCGATAAATCTCTACAAAGTATCTGCCCTCAGGTAGCTTTGGGATCCCATCATAACACCTCTATGAACTAGGCAAGGTGGCTCACACCTTTAATCTCAGCTTTTTGGAAAGCCAAGATGGGATTGTTTGAGATTTTGTTTGGAAACCTGAAATAAACAACATCCCTAAAATTGAAAGGGTTAAAATCAACAGAGGAGATCATTATAAAAATGTTTCAAATTATTAGATATCAAAGAAGAAATTAAAATATAATAAAAAAATAAGATACTAGGAAACCAAACAGATTGAGGGAGGAAATCTAAATAGATAATAGAAAAAAAAACAATAACAAATTTAAAAAATAAGAGAACTTCTAGAAATACAAACATAATAATACAATGCAAAAACTCATAGAATGACTTGAGTAGTAGACTTGACTCAGCTAGAGGAAGAATTATTTTGGAAAATCTGAAGATATTATCTAAGATGTAGCCGAGAGGATAATAATATAGAATATATAGAAAGGAGGCTATGATACTTGACAAATAGTATAAGAATATCTAACTTATTTGTGAAAGGCATTCCAGACCATGAGGAGAGGGAGAATAGGTAAAAAGTAATATTTGAAAGGATAACAATTGAAAATTTTCCAGGACAGATGAAACTCCCAGGTTTAAGCCCAACAGTTTCTGAACAAGAGAGAAAAATACAACAAAATTGACACCCAGCTGCATTGTACTGAATCTGCAGGATCCAAAAGATAAAAACCCGAGAATTAATAAGCAGGACCTGCCATGTGGCAGGTGTTTTAAAGGGAGGGTTCAAAAAAAGGTCAAACCTGTACTAGGTCTCTGGAAATAAATGGTTTGTTTTTAAAACAGAATTGCTCTGGATGAATAGTTGTAAAACAATATTGCATTTCTGTGGTTTTTTATGCAAGTCTGTTATGAAGAATCAATGTCATGAAATTTGGCTTAAGTTGGTTATGCCTAAACATGAGATGGTTTCCAAGAGATGCAGTGACCTACTAATAAAAAACATTAGAGTTAGTGGTGTGTTATGTGTTTGTTTATTAACTAATTTTACTAGTAGTTTTTTGATTCCATATATTTGTGGCCCAAATCCTACATACCTAATGACTTGACATTTTTTCCACTGTGATTTTTTTTTTCTTTAGATACGAAGAGATTTTTAAAAGTGCAACCTGCTTGAACACATGGAAGAAAGTACACCACTCTTACTGCTCCCCACCCACCCATCTTAATGTGTCAATCTTGAGAACTGATAAAAATTAATAGTTAAAATAGGGTTTGGAGTAGACAGATCCTAGTTTTAGCATTTACAAGTTTTGTGTTTTCAGGCAAGAAACTTTGTTTTTAATGTCAGTCTTCTGTAAAATGTCTGTAAAATGTCAGTCTATTGTATTTCAAGTTGGTTGAAAAGACTAAAGAAGCAAATGTTTTTCACCGATGTATACCCTAGCAGTCATATCAGATTATTTATAGTCTTTCTAAAAGCACTATTTCATTTATTGGCTTACGCTTTTATTCATATGTTTCCTCTATTCAAATCAATTCTCCTTGCTCTCTCTCCTTGTCCTTCACTTGACCTAACATTTAAAGGAACTAAGATCTGAAGAACGACTTCAGCTTTCCTATGCCCCTCAATTCCAGGGTACCAGGCTCCTCCTCATCAACATAAGCTGCCAAAATGGCAATTGCTTCACACTTAACCTCATTTCATAGAGGAGGCTTTTGAATCAACACAAGTTTAAATGACTTGCCAAAGCTTATAAAACCAGTTAGTGGCAGAGCCAAACCACAAAGCCAGGAGTCCTCAATTTTATTTTCAATTGCCTCTGCTACTTCTGCTTCAGTTAGCAGGGCCAGTCCCACCCTGGTTACACCCAACCTCTGTGGGATGCGGAGACATACAATCTCCAGAAAGAGACCCTCTGTGTATTTTTGGGTGAGGTGCGTTTCTTTCCCATGACACAGTAATTCATTCATCAGGCTGTCTAAGTCATCCTGCCTGCTGTTCCTTGCCAGCTTTGCCAGCCTCCCTTCACTGGAACATCAGGTGCTATAATCTTGATTAAGACAGATGTCTGTCTCCTGCCTTATCTTTAGTGCCAACAGACATATATCATTTTAATTTAGCCACATTTCCTTCTACAAATCACCATTCTCATGAGGGCTTTTCTCTTCCCTTGAACCTCATTTACTGTTTGTCACTGCTGAAAAGAATCATTTCCCCCACCACCACCATGAGCACCCACTACTGAAACACGTTTACTCATAACTATGCCCAACTGCATGGGTCAGAAAGTCCACAGAAGCGGAAATGTGTTCATTATCTTCCCCCTAAACCTACTGCTTGTCTGTTTTTCCATTTTATCACACTACAATTCACCCACCTGCTTAAGCTGGAAAACTTGGGGTCTTCACAAACTGACTGGATTCCTCTGTCCCACATCAGACAGACCCTGGGTTCTGCCATTTATATATCCTTATCAACCCTCATTTAACCCTCCTCTGCCACTGTCTTAGTTCTGGCCTTCTCACCTGCACCCCTGAGACAGCCTCCTAATTAGTCTCCCTGATTCCACTCCGCCCCTATGCCAGTCAGTCATAGTCACCGCCAAGTGATTGTTTCAAAATGCAAATCTCACGAGGCTGCTTTCCTGCTTGAGAGTCTTCAATGGACCTCTCATCTATGTGATAGGTTGCTATGGTCTGAATATTTGAATCTTCCAAAATTCATATGTTGTAACTTAGTCACCAATGTGATGGCATTAAGAGGTAGGGCTTTTGGGAGATGACTAGGTCCCAAGGGCAGAGTCCTCATAAATGAGATTAGGACCTTATTAAAGAAGCCTCAAAGAGCTTCCTTGCCTCTTCCACTATATGAGAACATACTGAGAAGGCACCATCTATGAACTAGAAAGTAGGCCCACACCAGTACTGCCAATCCCTTTCTTGTAGTACTAAATGCTCAGGGTTCACTTATGAGTGATGACCATGTATGTACTTAATCCTGAATTGTATTCCACACCTTTAAAATAAAACTTAAAAAAATAAAAAATATATTTTTTCCTAAGAAAAAAAAAAGTAGGCCACACCAGACACTGAACCTGCTGCTGACCTGACCTTGAACTTTCCCGTCTCCAGAGCTGTGAGAAATATATTTCTGTTGTTTGCAAGTCACTCAGTTTATGGTATTTTTGTTATAGCAGCTTGAGTGGACTAAGTTGCAGGCCAGTAATTAAGAAAAATCATTTTTTAGATTCCTTTTGTCATATAATTATAAGAAATATTTAGATATTAAGTAAATAAACATTTTCCTGCTAAATAAATTGTAATGTATTCATTTTGTTCTTTCCTTTTATATTTTTACAACATTTAAGTTTTTCCTCATAAAAATTATTATTTTTAGTGAAAATTCATTAATTTTTTAATGACATATAGAGTTTATATGTTGCTTTCATAGAACTGCCTCATTCCTTTTTTTAATTTATTTTTATTTTAAAGATGTGAGGTACAATTCAGGGTTAGGTATACAAGTGATCATTATGCAGATTCCCCTGCTGATGAGGTGAGAACTGCCTCATTTCAAAACACATTTTTTTTTTTTAAAGTTGAGATATTAGATTCATCTGGAATTTGTTTTGGTATAAGGAAAGAAATAAGAAATAGCTTCATCTCCTCTCAGATGCTTAACTACTTATTCCAGCTTCATTTATCTGTTCATGTCTTTCTTCCCCATTGGTTTTAATACCTCCTTTAGCTTGTATTTAAATTCTAGGGAAACTTGATGCCTGGCTCTCCATCTTATTCTACTGATATCCCTGCATCTTCCTTTATTAGCCACTGACAGAATTTAAAATTTACTCTGCCTTCATTTGCTTTCATATCTGTATTGCCAATCCTCCTCTTGAAACTTTTGTTCAAAGAATTCCTGGTTCTTCTCAAATGTTTGTTTGGCCATGTTAACTTTATTGTCAGCCTGCCTAATTTCAAAGAAGATGAACCTATTTGTATTTTATTGAACTTACAGATTTATAGATTAATTTGGGTAAAAATTAATATCTTTATAATGTTGAGTTTAAGGATCAAATGTTTTTTTAAAATCAAGTTTGTATGTGTGTATGTGTGTGGGGGCACACATGTACATTAATGGTGTTTTACAATTGTTCCTCATTAAATCTTGTTCATTTATTTTCTGTTTAGTTTATTTATATACAGTTTTTGCTTTGCTTTTAGTTATTATGAATAAAAATGGGAATTTGATTCTATTATATATATATATTTCAAATATGCTGTTGCTTTTTTTAAATAAGAAAGTTCTTTTTTTTTTGAGTTGGCATCTCACTCTGTCACCCAGACTGGAGTGCAGTGGCCTCTCCCGGCCACTGCAGCCTCGACCTGTTGGGCTCCGGCGATCCTTCCGCCTCAGCCTTCCAAGTAGTCGGAATTACAGGCATGCACTACCGCGCCCGGCTGATTTTTTTATTTACTGTAGAGGTGAGGTCTCACTGCCCAGGCAGGTCTCGAACCCTCAGGCTCAGGCAATCCACTCACCTCAGCCTCCCAAAGGCGCGGGATTATAGGCTGAGCCACCGAGCCTGGTGCAAATGGGTTTTTAAAAAGAATACTTCTCATGTTTTCTCCAGGCCAGGAACCCTCCCCGCTTACCACTACTCTTCACCTCTACTCTGTCCAGGACTGAGTTCCTCCCTGTTTTCTGTCTGGCCCACAGTAGCCTGGAGGACACAGGTACCCTTCAATCCTGCTGGAAGCAGTTATCTTCTTAACTTACTACCCAGGGCAGTTGTTTAATATGGAGGCTAAGAATGTGGGTCTGGCATTTACTCAAAGAACTCAAAATTGAGCTACCATTTGACCCAGCATTTCCACTTCTAGGAATATTCCCGGAGGAACATAAATAACTCTACCAAAAAGACACCTGCATGCATGTTCATTGCAGCACTATTCACAGTCGCAAAAATGTGAAAGCAACCCAGATGCTCATCAAAAGTGAACTGGATAAAGAAAATGTGGTATATATACATGATGGAATATTATGTAGCCATAAAGTACAAAATCATGTCCTTTGCAGCAACATGGATGCAGCTAGAGACCATCATTCTAAGTGAACTATCAGAGAAACAAAAAACTGAATATCACATGTTCTCACTCATAAGGGGCCCTAAACATTGGGTGTGCAAGCACAAAGGCAGGAACAACTAACACTGGACACTACTTGGTGGGGGAGGGGTAAGGAGGGATGAGGAGCACACAACCACCCATTGGGTACTGTGTTCATTACTGGTGGGGAAAGGGCTTACTAAAGCCCAAACCTTGCCTTCATGCAATTTACCTATATAGCATGTCCTGCCATGTGCCCCACAATTCTAAAAACAAACAAACAAACAAACAAAAACAACAAGAATTTGGGACTGGGTTCAAATCCCAGCTCTACCACTGATTGATCACTTTGTTTCTCCAGCTAAATAATGACAGAACTTCTCCATAGTTTTGCTGTGAGGAAGAAATGAGATGATCCATAGGAAACAGTCACTCTAGTGCTTTGCAAAAGGCAACACTGCTGACAGTGGTGGCGGTCCCTTCCATCCCACCTGGGCTGACATCTCTGCCCCTAGATGAGGTGCATGGCACCAGGATCCATAGCATTCCTAAGCACCAGTTCACATCCCCTTGCTCACATGAGAGCTTTCCAGGGCTTCTCTAGAATAAAAGGCACAAAAAGAGACCTCAAGGGCTCATATGCCCACCTGTCACGAACAGAATAAGGCACAGCCTGGCTGAGAGGCCACTGTGAACCATAGCCACATGATGGTTTCCATGAGCCCCTTCCATCATCAAAAATATTAAAATTTAGCTGGGCTCGGTGGCTCAGCCTGTAATCCTGTGCTTTGGGAGGCCGAGGTGAGTGGATTGCCTGAGCCCGTGGGTTCGAGACCTGCCTGGGCAACTTGGTGAGACCTCATCTCTACAATAAATTAAAAAAAAAAGTTAGCTGGGCATGGTAGCGTGGGCCCGTAATTCCAGCTACTTGGAAGGCTGAGGTGGAAGGATCCCTGGGGCCCAGCAGGTTGAGGCTGTGGTGGCCGGGAGCGTGCCACTGCACTCCAGTCTGGGCGACAGAGTGAGACTCCAACCCCCCACCAAAAAAATTTTATCTTATGACGGTGTTGTATAAAGACAACTATATTGATGCTATTTGTTGAAAGAGTTATTTCAACCTATACATTCATTTTTTTCTTTTAGTTTTGAAAAAAGTTAACACGTTCTTGGGGGCCCCAGGCACTGTGCTTCTGTGGGTGAGCTGACCTCACCCTGGCCTCCCCCACTCTCCAGAAGAAAGTGAGCAGGTGGGAGCCCAGCAGCAAGGTCCTGCCCGCTGCATGTCCCCAGCAGGATGTGGGGAGCTGGTGGCCCCAGTGTTTCACTCATAGTTGGCCACCATGTTCCTGGATCTCTACCACAGCCCTAGGGATATAGTAACATCAATAATGGCCGCTTATGTAGTGTCTCTGGTGTACTTGGTCCTGGGACAGCCTCTTACAACAACCCCATGAGGTCAGAGCTATTGCTATCCCCACTTTACAGATACAGAAACTGAGTCTCCGAGTTCAGCTGCATGCCCGAAGTCACACAACTGTATGTGGTGGAGCTTCCCAAGCCTCATGAGCTACTTCTTCTTGAAGTGGGAAGGAGAGCTTCACAGGAGAAGCCAGCCTGTGAAGCCAGCCACAGAGGAGCCAGCCTGTTTGCTGCCTGCTCTGGGCTCCACCAGGCAGTGGCTGGTATCTCCTTACCAGGTGGCCCCTGACAGGCCAGTGATGTAGCAGGCACAGTCCAGGAGGTTTAGCTTCTGCAGCCCCAGCAGGTGGCCATACATGGAGGTCATGGATCTTGTTCCGCCCCCGGTGGCCATGATGGCTATCAGTGGCACCTGGGGGTACACAGAGGCAGACGGTCGGGGAAGGTTGCAGAGGCAAGGCTTGGTGGGAGAAGACTTGGAATGACAGAGAGTGGCTTAGAAAGAACAATGGATGAGGCAGAGCTGGTTATGGAGAGCAGAGAGTGGGGCCCTGAGCCACCTGCCATTCCAGAACCGTGAGCTACCTTGTAGGTTTAGAATTAGAGCCTAGCTCCAAGCCCAGTAGCTGGTGTCAATAAAGGGCTCTGAAGCCTAACTCAGGCTTGGTAAATCCTAGCCATAGCTAGATGAGTTCTTAGCAATGTTATTCCAGCCTTCAGTTAATGGATGATTACACTGGGGTCCAGGCCAGTGGGCCCCTCACTCATTCAAGAACATCACCAATGTGTGATCCCTCTACACACATTGGTGATGACAAGCTGACATCTTCTGTAGATGGCTTTGATGCAGGGCACCAGGCCCAGGCCTGGCACATGGCACATGCTTGACACGTACTATATTTTTAAGGGTGGAAGTAAAGGAATGATCGAAGGAGCAGGATTGCCAGCTCTGGGCTGATAGAGGTTTAAGATGCCCTTGGTGGGGTCCCTGAAGATGGGAGTGAGGTGGGGCTCTTTGTCCAGACTAATTCTGTTTCCATTTAAGAGGGGACTGTAAGATCCTTCTGTTGACTAAAGCCCAATCACAAGTCCTTCTCAGGCTTGCAGTGGGTCTCTGTCCTCACCTAAAACATGCAGTGGGAGGGCTTTCCTGCTGACCAGGGGGGCTGTGGGCCTTGGTCCACACAAGGAAGGTGACAGAGGGCTCTGACAAAGGCATCACTGTCCATTTCCATGGGAAGAAGAGACAGACTCTGGGAGGGAGTGCAAGGTGCTTCTCTCCAGCTTCCTACTGCTGTGATTCCTGGGGATGTGTTTACATGTGCCAATTTGAGAGGAGACACAATTGAGAAAAGGAGAACCCAAGAACTTCAAGGTGGAGGTGTGGGGTGCAGGAGGTGGCACACTTAAAGAGTTTTCCTGGCTTGGGCGAGATGGTCATTTCACCCCTGGGTAAGTGAGGCACCATGAGTCCCCTCAGGATCAGTTAGTGCTTGGGAGGAGCCCCTGGGCCCTGTTCTTTCTATCTCTACTTCACTTTCCCCTTGCCTCGTGAATATACAATTGAATCATGTCAAGCATGGCCCTTGCTAGAGCATTCGGAACCTCACCAGGGCATCATGGACGCAGTGCCTGGGGTGGGGCAGGCCGGGGCCTGGGGTGGCTGGCAGGGCGTGGTGTTTGGAGGGGCCCTGAGCCCAGGCCGGCCGCCTTGCTCACCCACCTCATCCTCCTGCAGGTCTTCCTCCAGCTGCAGCACCTGCTTCAGTGCCTCGGCCACCACTACCTTCCGCTTCTGCAGGAACTCCAGCTCTGCCGGGCACAGGCTGAAGCCTAGCCGCACGTCCAGCGTCTCAGAACTGTAGGGAGAGATGTTGCTGGCTGAATGGGCCTGTAACCCCTACCCCCATGTAGACATGATTTAGGGTCAGTCAGACCTAGGCTTGAAGCCTAGCTCTGCCATGTACCTCCTCTATCATCTTGGGCCTCCATTTTCTCACCTGTAACATGGGGCAAATCGGGCTTAACACTCAAGCACTGCCTTCAACACTTAGTGAGGTAACTATAAAGTCTCCAAAGGACTAGGTGGCACACTGGACGATGGTGACCAACAAAGGATGATAGCCTCTACTTGCATTAGGGACTCTCTGAGCCCTCTGCCTTCTCAGCAAGATCTGGAAAGTCCAGGAAGCCTTTTCCCAGGTACCTTCTATAGCCCGAGGCCAGACATGGGTGATAAGGGGCCCTGAGATCCTGCTGGCAAATCCCTCTGGGCAAAGCCCTATAGTATAGACTCCTCTGAGCTAGAGAAACAAATTCCCTATTCCTAGGGAGCTCACATTGTTCATCGAGTGCCTACTGTTCCCAGAATAATAATCCTCCTGGGTTGTGCAACTGGCAATAGCCTTCCCATCCCTGATCTCACCGTGCCATCCCCACAGGTCTGCAAGGCAGGTGGGACGGCAGCAGCCATGACACACCCAGTGCTCTCCTTCTTTTTATCAACAACCCTGCCCTGAACAAACCTAGGGTCCTGGCTTGGCACCTAAGACCCTGCCTGGGCAGGCTCACCTCATGCTACTTCCTGGAAGGGGGCTCTCAGGTTCTCAGAGCCCCCAGGAGCATTCTGGTTTCTGAGCCTTTGTGCAGACCCTGGCCCTCATCTAACATATCCTCCCACTGCCCACCAACACCACTGCGTCCTCCGAGGTCCAGCTCCCCAGGACCTCCCGGTGAATGGACCCTGACTATTTCCGCCATGAACCTTTGGCTCACTGAAAAAGTCACATGGCCTTAAAGGCAGGGCCTGGGAACTCTCCCATCACATCTCCTCCACGTCTAGCAAAGGACTGCAGACACAGCTGTGAGGATATAACCCTTTCCTTGGCTTCAGCAAGAAATAAATAATAATACAATAATTATATAGCAACAATAATATTAGTTGATATGTGCTGAGCATCCCACTTGCCAGATGGGTGACTGAGTGCTTCCCATGTGCTGTCTCACTGGATCCTCAATCAACCCAGTGACGTATGGCATTCTTGTTATTCTCCCAATTTACAGATGAGGAAAACTGAGATTTAGTGAGGTTAAAAAAAATGTGCCCAAGGGCAAAATAAATAAATAATAAATAGAAATGACAGTCACTTGATTTCCAACAAGGGTGCCCAGACAATTCAATGGTGCCAAGACAATTCAGTGGTGCTTTTCAACAAATGGTGCTGGGGAAATTAGATACTCACATGCAAAAGAATAAAAGTTGAATCCTATTTCACACCATACACAAAAATCAACTAAAAATCCACCATAGACCTAAATGTGAGAGCTAAAACTATACAAGTCTCAAAAGAAAACATGGGAATAAATCTTCATGACCTTGGATTAGGCAATGGGTTCTGATTTCTTCGATATGACATCAAAAGCATAAGTGACAAAAGAAAAAATAAATACATTCATCAAAACGAAAGCCCTCTGCGCTTCAAAAAAAATCATCAGGAATATGAAAATATAAGTCATAGCATATGAGAAAACATTTACAAATCATGTCTGACAGGGGATTTGTGTCCAGAATACAAAAACTCTCACAACTTAACAGTAAAAAACACAAATAACCCACTTAAAAAGTGAGCAAAGGATCTGAATAGAAATGTCTTCGAAGAAGATCTACAAATGCCAATAGGCCAGCGAAAAGTCACTTAACATCATTTGTTATCAGGGAAATGAAAATCAAAACCACAGTGAGATATCACTTCCCACTCACTGGAATGAACACGCTAAAAGGACAGACAGAAAGAGGGTACTTTACCAGGGTGTAGACTTCAAGTGTAATTCATAACTCTCGCCCTGAGGACAGAAAGATGAAAAACTTGTCAGAGATGACAATTCAGATCCCAACCAAAGAGGCAGAAGCTCTCCAGACTGTCCTTCCAAAGTTGACTCAGCACACATATATGCCCACACATGCATGCACACACACGCATGCCCTCTCCCCACTTGTCCCCACCATCTTCACCTCACACTTTCTTTGGGCCACACTGTAGCTCATCAGTCTCCTGCCTCATAAGACTCCTCTATCCTGCCTGAGAGAGACCCCCATGAGCCACCTTCCCTCTTATGCCCCCCCGCCCCAGGATCCCCCCCCCACCATAAGAGCTCCAGGTTAAGTCACTCAGGGGTCCCTTCCCAGACCTAGGTCCTCACCACAGGCAGGGTCACCGCCTCATCATCAGAAAGGCCATCGAGGGGTTGGCAGATGGGGCCGTTCTGGTGAGTGCCACAGCAGCAAAGCTGGGGGGATGAGTGGGTTCCATGAGAGGGAGTCTTCTGGCAGCCCCCACCTGCCCCAGTTCCAATGCCCACCCTCGTGACAGCCATTTTGTACCCTGCAGCTCCAGTGACTCTTGGGCACCTCCACGTGCAGCTGGGACTGAAAGTACTTGGGGTAGTGGAAGCAGGCAGGGTTTGGGCAGCAGTGCCCCTGGCAGGGCCAGATGCGCTGGGTATGCTCAAAGGACTCGCTCACTGTCACCAGGAGATCCTTCGCTGAGAGAGAGGACAAGAGGATGAGACCCTGGGAAGCCTCTTGCTGCCCATCCCCCCTTTGACCCAACAAAACCCTATCTGGAGGTGCCTGGGAGAAGTCTAGGATCATATGGGGTGCTATTTCAGATGTCCCAGAGATTCTCATTCTGTAGGGCAGGGCAGGGCCTAGCAATCTACATTTCAACAAGGCTTGTGAGTGATGCTGACAAATGTGGTCCCCAGAAAATCCTTTGAGATGCTGACAGAGTCCTCAAGACTAGTCCTCTTTGGTTCTGCTTTGCCAGAAGATCCCCCCAAATCATCTGCCCACTGAAGAGAAAGTAGGCCCTCAGCATACTGGCAGTTGGTGGGGTAGAAGCTTCTTTCTCTTTCTCTGCCTCCTCCAGTGTCTACGGGGCCACACTGCTCTCTCCTCTTGGACAAGGCTGGAGGTCTTGAGGCATGCCTGAGCCCACATGCCTTACCACACCTCCCTCTTCCTTGTTGTAGGAGACATATTGCATGTTGTATCCATTGTATGGATACAATGGGATAGAGTAGGGAGAAGGAGGTCTAGACCTCTGCTAGCTACAAAGTACTAGGACTCTCTCTGAATTATGATCTGGCTAGAGGAAGGGCAAAGCTAGAAGGGTCCTGAGTCTTGTCAGTGCCCACCCACACCCGGTGCTGACCACCTCACTGACCCAGGCAACCTGAGGTCCTGGCAGGACATGGCACACAGATGGGTGTGTACAGAAGGGATAGCACTGGGACCTCAGGCCCAGGACACTTATCAAGTCTGGGAACTCCAAGAGCTACATGGGGGCCTAGGAGAGAGAACATATCCTTTACAGAGTATGCTGGGGAGGCCAGGAATCATGACCCCTGAGTTTGAGATGATCCTGAGGTATTTCGGCCAAGCTTTTGGACCCCTGAGCCCAGGGAAGCCCAGGATCAGGCTGAATCTGATGTCAACAGGGTTTGGAAGCAGCACTCCACCTCCCCATCCCAGAAAGCAGAAGAGGTAAACCAGCTCACTTTTCTCACTCTTCCTCTGCCTCCTGGATCTTGCATGAACCTCGAGGCAGGAGGCTTGTCGAGACTGTAAAAAGCAAGGGAGAGTCACTGAGAGTCTGAACACCGGCCACCTCCCAGCTCTTCCAAGCTGAAGAGAGAAGATGAAGGATATAAGGATAAATTCAGCATTGGTCTGACTTTGGGCTGACACCAGGGAACCAGGGTTGTGTTGACTACATCTTTTGAACCCAGTCAAGGTCTGTCATCTCACTCAGAGATAGGGTATTTGAAAATAAGACTGTCCTCGGATGTCTGGATGCACGATCACAGTTTACGAGGGGTCACGTTCTCAGTTGCAGGTCAGGGATCTGACCTGAGGGAACGTTCAGCTCTGGGCTTTGAATGTGAGAGCTTCCAATAAAACAGGCTTGTTAAGGAGCAGAGGCAGTTCACATTCCTCTGCTACAGATTCCCAAAGACTCTTCTTGTTGAGGGAGAGGTATACTTGAACTCTGGGGAACTGGATGCATTTAATTAAAATAGTTGTACCAACTGAATTATGCTGAAATATCAGCTGACTTATGAAAAAAATTTAATACTGAAATAGTGCTTGCAGAGGTATTGGGGTAGTGAGGGCCAGGGCCAGGACTGAGTCTGGGAGGAGGTTGCCCTTTAATGGGTCCTTTTATTGAGGAGGTTCTCAAAAGGAGGGGTTATCTCTGTGGGATATGGTGTGCTGGACCAGGTAATGTCCCAGCTATCTCCTGTCTGCACCCCATTTGGCTGGCCTCATTTAGGCTGACTCCCACCGGACTCAGGACAGGACAAGGAACCAAGCTGGGCCTAGAGTTTTCTCCCTTGGTTCTGTTCCCCTGAGAGCAGCAGGCAGATGTGGCCTCTGGAGCTATGGGATCCCAGAAGGACAATTACCACCAGCACGCCATTGGTGATGAGGGTCTCAGGTGGAGAAGGGCTGAAAAACAAAGTGAGAACTCCCGGTCAGTTCTATCATTCTTGACTGATTTATCATAAAGGTAACAAAGGGTTTAAATAGGGTCAGTGACAAAATAGTAGCGGCTTCTTGGTTCTCATGAAAAATATTGGCTTAAGTAACCTTAATTTGTAGGTTGTCAAGGGGGAAACTGAGATACTGAAAGAGAATGTCTAGGGGAAAAAAATTATAGGTTAGAGGAAATAGAAGAGTTTCATTTAAAAAAAAATCTAGCCGGGCTCGGTGGCTCAGCCTGTAATCCCGCGCCTTTGGGAGGCTGAGGTGAGTGAATTGACTGAACCCGCGGGTTTGAGACCCGCCTGGGCAGCGAGACCTCATCTCTACAATAAATAAAAAAATCAGCTGGGAATGGTAACACATGCCTGTAATTCCGGCTACTCGGAAGGCTGAGGCTGAAGGATCACTGGAGCCCAGCAGGTGAGGCTGCGGTGGCCAGGAGCGGCCACTGCACTCCAGTCTGGGTGACAGAGTGAGACTCCAACTCAAAATAAATAAATAAATAAAAAATCTTAGAAAATGCAGGAGACACCCTTATGGAAATTGGAACTGGCAACCAATTCCTATTTAGATTCTTAAATGCCATACCTTAAGAAATAAGACAGACAGCTGGGCTCATTGGCTCAGCCTGTAATCCCGCGCTTTGGGCAGCTGAGGTGAGTGGATTACCTGAGCCTGTGGGTTCGCGACCCGCCTGGACAACTTGGCGAGACCTCATCTCTACAATAAATCAAAAAAACTAGCCAGGCGTGGTAGCACGCGCCTGTAATTCCAGCTACTTGGAAGGCTGAGGTGGAAGGATTGCCGGAGCCCAGCAGGTCGAGGCTGCGGTGACCGGGAGCGGCCACTGCACTCCAGTCTGGGCGACAGAGTGAGACTTCAACTCAAAAAAAAAAAAAAAAAAAAGAAATAAGATAGACAAGTGGAATCTCATCCAACTGACCAGTTTTTGCAAAGCAAAAGAAACTGTCAAAAGAGCAGGGAGACAGCCCACAGAATGGGAAAAAATACTTGCCAACTGTATATCTGACAAAGGCCTAACATCTAGGATCTACAAGGAACTCAAATGTGCAGAAAGGAAAAAAACAAACAGCCCCATTTGAAAGTGGACAAAAGACATGAATAGACACTTTTCAAAAGAAGATATACAGGCAGCCAACAGACACATGAAAAAGTGCTCAGCTAGGCTCGGTGGCTCAGCCTGTAATCCCGCGCCTTTGGGAGGCTAAGGTGAGTGATTGCCTGAGCCCGCGGGTTCGAGACCCGCCTGGGCAGCAAGACCTCATCTCTACAATAAATAAAAAAATCAGCCGGGCATGGTAGCGCATGCCTGTAATTCCGGCTACTTGGAAAGCTGAGGCAGAAGGATCGCCGGAGCCCAGCAGGTCGAGACTGCGGTGGCCGGGAGTGGCCACTGCACTCCAGTCTGGGCAGCAGAGTGAGACTCCAACTCAAAAATAAGAAAAAAGAAAAAGTGCTCAACCTCACTCATCATCAGAGAAATGCAAAACCATATTGAAATACCACCTAACCCTAGTAAGAATGGCCATCATTAATCAAACAACAACAACAGATGCTGGCGAGGATGTGGAGAAAAAGGAATGCTTCTACATTGTTCATGGGAATGCAAATTAGTGCAACCTCTTTGGAAGACAGTGTGGCGATTTCTGAAAGAACTAGAAATTGACTTTCCATATGACCCAGTAATTCCCCTATTGGGAGTATATCTGGAGGAAATAAAATCATTCTGCAAAAAAGATACCTGCATAGGTATGTTTGTTGCAGTTCTATTCACAATAGCAAAAACATGGAACCAACCATGTTGCCCATCGAAGCTGGACTGGATAAAAAAAAAAAATGTGGTACATATACACAATGAAATATTATTCAGCCATAAAGAAGGACAAACATATGGACTTTGCAGCAACTTGGATGGATTTAGAGTTGATCATACTCAGTGATTTATTACAGAAACCAAGAACAAAGTACCACGTTTTCACTCATAAGTGGACCTCGAACAATTATTATAATATTATAAGAAAGGGATTGGCAGTTGAGGGAAACTGCTAGGGGAGGGAGGGGCATACCTCACCAACAAGAGTAGCTACATAATCAATGTTTGTATGCCTAACCCTGAGTTGTACCCCACATCTTTATAATAATAATAAAAAAAAGGATAATTGTTCTTTATGTGCAACCAGATGCAATTGCATGGAGTTAGAAGGATGAACAGGTTGAAAGAGATTGCTGCCACCTACCAGCCTAAGCACACATAAACAGTTCTGGCTGTGAAAATAACCTATTCTGTGCCTTATTCATTTATTTGTTTGTTTTGTGTATGGATGGATGGATCTTGCTATGCTGCCCAGGATGAACTTGAACTCCTGGCCACAGCCTCCCAAATTGCTAGGATTTCAAGCATGAGTCTCTGCACCCAGCTCTGTGCTTTAATTAATTTGTACCAGAAAGGTTCCTGGTGAATGTCAGATGTCCTTGTGCCGTAAAATAAAAAGTATAAGCCTCCAAGTTTACAATGAGCCTAGGAGAGTCCAGAGCCTGCCTCGTCAAAATTAAGCCCCAGATGACTGTGTCTTCAGATCAACTTTCATTACCATGCTTGACAGAGTTCATTTTGTAAGCCACTTTCTAACTCAGCCAGTAAGTTTTTCCTTCCTCTGAAAGTCCTGTCAAACCAAGAACTGGAGGGAAGAGCTTCAATTTTCTTCAATACGCGTAAAAGTTGATTTTAATTTGCCAATCAGTTGTTGATGGGAAATAAGTTCCCTCAAATAGTTCCAAGCTCCCATAGGCAGAGGATTCTCTGAGTGGTGGGTGACAAGCCCTCTTGTCTTATTTCAGACTTCTCATCCTCCCAGGCTCATATAAGTACTGGGGGGGGGCTCAGCCCTGGCAGGTGAAGAAGAGGGAGGAGCGAGAAGCAGCCTGCCCAAGCACAGGGCGCTCTGCCCATCCTGGGGCGGGGCTTATGCCCTCCCTCACTGCCTCTTTCCTTCTTTCTTCCTTCTCTCTTTGTCCTCTTCTTCCAGTCCTCCAGCTCAGTGAGTTCCCAGCATAGTCGTACCTCCAGGACTCTGGGTCATTTTCCCAATTGAAAATGATTGGAAACAACTCTACAGGTTAGGCCTGAGCCTACTTGTTTCCAGATTTGGCTGCAGAGCTCTAATGCGCTCTGCTTTAGACCAAGGTTTGAGGGTGCTTGTTCTAACAGCTCTAGTCAAGGAGGAGAACTCTTGGTCCTGACCTCTTTCTTATCTGGGCCTCAACAAGGTCCCCATTACTACAGTGGCAGGAATTCTGCCTAGAGGAATTCCGCCTAGAGGCCACCCTCAAGAATGCAGAAGGACTGAGGCAGAGTACTAGATCTTTACAGCAGTGCTGACGTCAGTAGAACTGGACGAGTAGGGGTGGAGCCCAGGCACCTGCACTATTTAGAAGCTCCCATGATTCTGATGCAGTGTGAGTCCAGGGTTGGCGCCAGGAGTAGGGCTGGAAGAGGGGAAGATGGCAAAAAGGCTGATCGGACTCTGAAATGCTCATGCCCAGAAGCCACTTGCTGGTCAGGACCTTGGTGGACCTGGGCACCGGGCACCTACTTACCTCTCCTCCAGCAGGAACTCCACCTCCAGTTCTTCCATGCCCTGGCGGGGGAAGGAAGGGAAGGCAGCTGTGAGCCATGTCTGCATGTCTCTG
Source organism: Carlito syrichta (assembly GCF_000164805.1). Taxonomy (NCBI): domain Eukaryota; kingdom Metazoa; phylum Chordata; class Mammalia; order Primates; family Tarsiidae; genus Carlito; species Carlito syrichta. The sequence goes on along the minus strand of NW_007035658.1, from coordinate 749,622 downwards.
CTGACCAGAACTCTCTGCTGCCCCCAGGGTTTCCCATGAACCTGCCCCTACGGCTTCCCTGCAGTCATGGAGTGCTCTTGTGTTCCCCTTTGCCTTTCTCTGTCAAGTCTCTGACATTAGGAATATCACTGAATACCCAGGGGAAATCAGGATGTGGAGTTGACCTCTGGCCCCAGCACTTGAATTCCTCTGCCCAGAGCATTTCCTTTTTGTTACTACCCCCAGCTACCAGCTACCCATTGCTCTCCTGCCTTCTCAAGGGGTTCAGTGCCTGTGGCAAGGGAGACTGAGATATTGTCTCCAGAAAACTCACCCATGAGTGGTGAGAGAAGCAGGTTGGGACCCCTTCCCTCACCTCTTCCTTTGCACCTTCGTAACCTGAGGCAAGCCAGGACCTCACTGAACCTCAGTTTCCCCACTGGAGTGTAAGCTAGGTGAGGACAGGGATGCTAGTTCCTGAGGCAACCCAGGGCCTAGAACAGTGCCTGGCATCTCACAGCTATTCGAGTATCTGTTGCATGATCGAATCTATAGCATCTTGGTCCTCTCCAGCTCTGATTTTCTCTGATTTGCAGCTTTGCCCACCTTTACCCTCATCCTACAAAGAGAACTTTGAGGAAAGAAAAGGCCAGGAGGGAACCAATACTCACTACATCACCATTTTGTACCACAAACACTGCTAGGTGCCTTAATTATGTTTCCTCATTTCAGCCTCACAACAACCCTGTGTGGTAGGTATTATTATGCCATTGTATAAGTGAGAAAATAGAAACTCGGATCAGCTGAGTAATTTTCATGGAGTCACACAATAAGTGCTAGTGCTGGGATTTGAACCAGCGGCATCAATTTTTCTCAACTTGGCTGTGTACAGAAAGAGGAATCTGTGGAATGGCATCATGGGAATAACCAGCAGCTCCTCATGGGGCAAGAGGCCGAGGGCCTGGGCCCCTGTACCCACCTCTGGGTTGAGTGGAAACTTCACATGGGTTTTCTTTCGGAAGCAGAGCTTGGTGAGGTCGTAGAGAACTGTTAAGAGATGGTCATCTGGTGTCAATGTGTCTTCATCACAGACACTCAGCTCTAGCACATTCTAGAGGAGAAGGAAGGGTGCAAATCTGGTTACTATGGCTGTACTGACCCACTCCCAGGAAGAGGGACCTGACCTCAGACCTAGCAAGGAGGTAAGTCTGAGAAATGAGAGACAGCACAGAGATCCCTGCTCAGGAGTGAGAGACATTTGTAGAGAAAAGAATTAAGGAAAGAGTCTATTCTCTCCTTTCCAACTCTCTGAACCCTTGCTGCCCCTCTGCTTTCACTCTCCTGCTGGAGAATTTTACCCTTTTACAAGCTTGCCTGAAGCCTATGACGTGTAGAAGGATTTCATTTCACCTGGAGGGAAGGATGGAAGGGGCAGAGCAAGCAAGACTCCTGCTAAGATACAGAATATGTCCAGCATTGGGCCTCTGGGAGCTGGAGACAGATCCTAGATGCCAGAAAATCCAGCTCCAGGAAGCTAATATTTTAACACTCCAGGGGAGTGATGTGGCAAAGATTGTAGGGGTTCTCATAATCAGTGGGATTGTGGTGAAGTGTGTGAACTCATCCTTTGACTCATTAGCCCCTAATGAGGACTCATGGATGGTCCCAAAGCAGCATGTCAAGAGTAACGCAGCAATCCTATCATCTGGCTGAATTCTGAGGTCAGTGGTCTCAGGTGACTTGAACTAGTCTCTGATGTGCCTTTTTCCAAGGGTTTGCCTCTTGCTTCCCTATTTAGTGGACACAAGGTGGTTCTGGGGCTTACCAACTGGATGGAATCTATTGACACTGTAATTACTAGAAACAATATGTCCCAGAACCAATCCAGCAACCCCACAACCCAAAGGAAGCCCAAATTCTGATTTCAAGATGGCTAAAATCCTCCTCTTTTACCAAACTCATGCATATGATAGAAAAGGTATTTTAAAAATAATAAGTATAAAGCCCCCTCGCCACTTTTTTTTTAAAAAAGGTCTCGTCATGAAGCAAACATGGAGAGGCATCCCTAAGATATGAAAGCAGCAAGTTGGAGCTGTCAAGTCTCAAGTGCCTCAAGATGGGTTGATGCTTCTATGATGAGGCCAAATTTGTCTGAAGGGTTCTCTGTTGAGGTTGTCACGAGTCAGCATGCTCAAGGGAGAATTCTCACACAAGTTGTGATAATTCTCCCACAAAATGTGAACTCAACTTAGAGTCACCATGTAACTGAAGAAGACAAACCATAAAAAAAAAAAAAATGAAAGAACAAGAAAATAGAAATAACAAAGAAACATGAAAAGGATTTAAAAGAGAGAAGACCCTCTGGTTAGAATTAGACTGGCCTTGGACCTAGTGAGTAGAATGGCTCTCTGTTTGGAGCATGCTCTGAAAGGTACTGGAAATAGTCTGTTTTGGGGTGAGAGACACCCAGTTCCAGTAACAATTAGATAGGAGGACAAGAGAGACCACAAAGAAGATAGTTACATAAATAGATTCAGAAACAAACATGAGACGGGCAGAAGGAAGTAGTGTATGAGTGGGAAGACAGGTAGGTAGGACAAGACGTAGGTAGAAAAAATAAATAAATAGGAATGAAAACACATAAACAATAAAAGAACAAGTAGGCAAGAGGGGAAGAGAAATGCAGTGAGTGCCAACAGGTGCAGTCCTTCATGTCTCACCTTCACTTGGCTCTGGATCTGGAAGTTGAAGCTTTCATTCCACTCTGGGTTTGGGCAGTTGGAGATGGTCCTAGTCCTCAGCTTCTTCTGAGAAGCAGTGGGTAGCCAGAGGCTCACAAAGCAGTCTGTCTGGCTCACTGTCCAAGAAAGACAAGGGCGAAAGGTAAGGGTGAGGAACCAACCCGGATTCAGAGAGAAGACAGCGTGGAGTCTAAAGGGAGCCCCAGGCAAGTCTCTTCCAGAGCCAGGCCTCATCTCAGCTCCAGGTCCTCTACTGTCTCTCCAGAGACCTTTGTCCCAGAACAACGAGAAGGTCAGACTGTAAGCTTTAGGTTTCACAGGGAAGGATTCAGACCCAACTGGCCATTCTCATGGACATAGAAGTCCTCTGGCTCTCATAAGAAGCACCCTAGTCTCTGAGCAAACGTTTATCTACTGGTTTGGAACAAGGTATGTCCACACAGTTTTCCCCCTGCCAGTGGGAGATCTGGAAGACCAGCCTCAAAGGATCCAGTTTACTTCTTGCTTACCCGAGGGCACCAGGAAAACCAAAGTGGAGCAAGCTTTCCCTCTGGGTTGTGAAGAAGTAAGGATGAGAAGGAACACAGTGTGTGCTGTGAGTCAGCCAAGAAGGGCCCCAGTGGGAAAGAGCTTAGGTAGAACAAGCTGTTCAGGAGGCTCTAGGAGGAGGGGCTGCTATCTCCATGTGGCTTAGTGCTTCCACAGCACCCAGCCAGGCTCTTCATACCCATCCTGATCTCCAGCAAGAGGCTTATGACCCAAGAAACCCTCACATCTGTGGCCAAGTGCTTTTTAAGAATTCTGAGGATAGGCTCGGTGGCTCAACCTGTAATCCCAGCATTTTGGGAGGCTGAGGCGAATGGATTGCCTGAACCCATGGGTTCAGGACAACCCAGGCAACTTGGCGAGACTTCATCTTTACAATAAATAAAAAATTAGCCAGGTGTGGTAGCTCGTACCTGTAGTTCCAGCTACTTGGAAGGCTGAGGTAGAAGGATTGCCTGAGGCCAGCAGGTCAATGCTGGGGTGGCTGTGAGTGTGCCACTGCACTCCAACCTGGGCAACATAATAAGACTCCAACTCAAAAAAAAAAAAAAAAAAAAGAATGAACAACCCAAGTATGATGTTGCTGAATGTGCTCTGGAGAAGGGCCAAGGCTTTGACCCCACGGGCTCTCTCCTATGGAGGAAGGCCTCCTAAATCTTCTGCTTGGAGTAGTAGAAGAGATAGGGTGAAAAATAGCAGCCAGCCTCGCTCCCTGCTTCATTCTACATGGAAAGCAGGAGGGAGAGGTGCCATGACTGCCTTTGCCACTCTCCTGGTAACCTGCTGGGTTAAATCCCTGGGTATGCTTTTGACACATAGAAAATAGTAAAAATCAATACAGTTTCCAATGTCAGAGAATCTTCTAGATGGTTAGGCTGGTGTGAGGATGAACTATTAGCAACTATTATTAATTATTAATAGTTGCTGATGAAAATGGAACCAGGGCTGTCCCCCCTGGAACTTAGTCCTATGTTGACGCCACACTTAACCCTTTCTCAGCCTCAGTAGCCTTGGTTTGCCTCATAAGCGATACTGGCTTCTGATTTCATCCCTGAAGTATAGTTAATCTGTGAGGGCTCACCATTTAGTGAATTGGAACTCACAGCCCTCTTCCCACTGAAAAAAGATGAGATGATGCTATCCTTTAAAAGTCATGATGATCACTTAATCCAGATGAGAAGAATTACCAAAATCCCACAGAATCAGAAGAAAAGGATGATCTCATCACCCCCCGCCCGTCACCTCCGTGCCCAACCTACTCCTCATAATCACTCAGGTGTCCAGGCTGGAAACCAAGTGGCATCCTTGACTCTCATATTTAATTGATTTAACCCTTTTTATCCCTCCAGTCCGCCCACTTCTCATCTACTCTGCCGCTGCCTCAGTACAGGCCACCATTATCTCTGGGGTCACTTCCCAGCTGGGCTCCCTGCCTCCTGTCTTGTCCCACTCTAGTCTTTTCTCCCAAGAGTGGCCAAAGGGAGCTTTTTAGATGTGACCAAATCACTCCCCAGTTGAAGATCCTTTAGCGGCTAGCATCTGCCCTCAGAAGGGAGCAGTCCCAACCACGACCCCAGCCTCATCCTCATCTTTCCACCTTCCCTAACACCCTACCCCTGCTTCTGTGCACTCATCATACATATATCATACACATATGCACGTACACACACACACACACACACCACTCTAGACTCCAGCCAAGCATAATCACTCTTAGGTCTCAAAAAGATGCCATACTGCCTTGTCTTTAGGTCTTTGCACATTCTGTTCTTTCTGCCTGGAGCACAGTTCTCTTCTACTTTCATCCACCCTTCTGGCTAGCCTCTTCAGGTTTCAGAAGGAACCTCCTCTGGAAGCCTTACCTCAGTGCCCACGTCTGGGCCTGGTAAACCCAGTCCAGACCTACAGGCACACACTACCATGCCTGGCTAATTTTTTGATTTATTGTAGAGATGAGGTCTCGCCAAGTTGCCCAGGCTGTTCTCGAACCCGTGGGCTCAGGCAATCCTCTTATCTTGGCCTCCCAAAGTGCTGGGATGACAGGCTTGTTCCTTTCCTGGTAGAGCACCCCTACACTGCATTGCACCAGCAAGTTGACTTGTCAGTCTCCATCACACTGTGAACACTGAGAAGGCCAGGAGATCGTGTATCTCTAGTCTATGGGACACAGTAGGCACTCACTAGATATTTGTTGAATGAATGAATGAATGAATGAATGGAAAACCCAACTTACTGCTCTAGGACCATATCAGTACCCAAGAAATTCTGGGCTGCATCACTGCAGACACAGGTGAGCAGGTCAGCATGTCTCATTGCTCAGCCAATAGGAAGCCTCACTCGGCCCTCTTGGACCCCTTCTTTGGCTTTTCCTTGACATTGGCCCCTCCTCCTGGGCCTGAAATCTATCCCTCAGGTCTGCCTCCTATGCACCAGGAGCCTGCGGGATGATGGACCTTCCCAAAGGCCCTTCCCCTCTAAAATGATTTTCCTATCATTGACCTATGTCTAAAATTCTCCCATTAAATCCATTAAATAAAATCTCAGTATTTTTGGCTTAAGGCTTCAATCTCGAAGATAAAAATATTCCTGGGCCAGGCATGGTGGCTCAAGCCTATAATCCCAGCACTTTGGGAGGCCGAGGTAAGAGGATTGCCTGAGCCCATAGGTTCGAGAACAGCCTGGGCAACTTGGCGAGACCTCATCTCTACAATAAATCAAAAAATTAGCCAGGCATGGGAGTGCGTGCCTGTAGGTCCAGCTACTTGGAAGGCTGAGGTGGAAGAATCACCTGAGCCCAGCAGGTTGTTGCTGGGGTGGCCTTGAGCATGCCACTGCACTCCAGCCTGGGCAACAGAGTGAGACTCTGACTCAAAAAATAAATAAATAAATAAATTCCTGAATGAGTCAAGACTATCAGACACCCGCATTCCAAGCACGAGTTTATTTTTCAGATCTTTTGCAGAGAGCTGTTTCCTCTGTCCCTTTACCCCCCACCAAATGTTGGGAAGAAGAGTGCTGCCCCAGGAAAGAGTGATTCTGGTGGAGGGGACGATGATGGAAAAAGGTCAGCAGCGCCCAGATGACAATCTGGGGTAGGCACCTACGGCTGACTGTAAGGAGAGTGACCATCCTGTTGGCAATAAAGGATGGTTAAGCAAGGGTGACCCAATTCTGAGAATTTCATGGACTACTGGGGATTTCCTAGGCATAGACAGGCTCTAAGCCTTGTTCCTCATGGAGTGACAGAGGACTTGGTCATCCAAATGACATGTGTCCTTTCCTGAAATGTGGGTGTCAAAGATGACTCAGTTATCTCTACAGATTATTCAGACCATTGTCTCCCTAACCTCTGGAGAAGACACCTGCCTGACACACCTTGGGGTGCTGGTTTGGGTTTTCATTTGTCTTCCCAAGAGGAATAAAAACTCCTGACCAGCTGGGAGGTTTGTGGGCCCCATTGTGTCTCAGTCCTGGCCCAGGGCTCTTTTAGTTATTAACAAGGTGGCGATTCCTAGAGCTCTGTGTGTTCACTGCCATTCAGCCTTTTTTGGAATCTTAGAAAACTCAGGCACAGGTTACAAGACTAAATCAGAGATCTGTTCATCTTGGATTCAAACTAGAAGGGAATGATTGGGGCAAGAATTACCCAGCACCTGAAAGGCATTGAGATCGTCTTAACCTAACCCATGAAGTTCACACATGACGTTTTTCAGGGAAAATGAGGAAAACAAGCAATGAGAGAAGTTCCCAAAGAGTTCTGGGTATCTCCAAAAGGCAGCCTGTATGCCCCAGGGGCATGTGAGGAAAAGAAGAAGAGGCTTATAGAGCCAGAATGCAGCCTGTTTCTCTGACTGTCTGCCCCCACCCTATACCCTGTCACCCTCTGTGACAGGTGTGGCAGGAAGAAGACAGAAGAAAGGGTCGTGGACAATGGAAGGTTTGAGTGTGTAGGCACAGGAATGTAGATGGAAGCGTGTGGCCAGGTGACTTGAAGGACTGGGATAGGCATGCCTCAAGAGGAGCTGGAGGAAGAAGGAGAATGCTGCTGTGGGCCTGAGGGAGCTGGGCTGTCCCGAGGAGTGGGTGAGCCCTGCCCAAGAGGGAGAAGTGGCAGAGTGACCCACTGTGGCATGGGCAAGAAAGGCAAGAGAGAAGGTCATGTTCTGGGCCCAGGGGACACTCCCTGGCTCCTCAGAGAGCTCACTGGTGGGCGGGGAAAGCACCAAAGAGTCTAAGGAGACGTCTCTGGCCCTCTGGTTGGCCACTGAGCAGACACAAGCCTGAACTGGATGCTTGTTGGAACTGCTCCCACTGGCTTGGGCTCTGGATGCCTCGCCTCCAGAGTCTCGGTCTGAATCCTGCTCGGTCCCTCGGCTGTCTCTGTGGATGAGGGCCTTCCACGTGCATCCCTCTATATTTATCCCTCCATACTCATCCCTGCATTGCAGCAACAGCTTCCTAGCAAGTTCCCAGCCTCTCCACTCTTGTGCTCTGGCACAATCTACTGGTAAGCCCTCAGGAAATCGTGTGTCCCTTTCTCATTAACTCAGGCACCCTGTCACTCTGAAGGCATTGGATCCCTCCTCTGCCTGGCTTCCTGGTTCTTCATATCTGACCCTAGCCTCCATCTCCCAGCTTGTCCCTTTTCTGGCTGGTCTAGTCTCTGGCCAGTTCTCCAGACCTGGGATCAAACACTACTTCCTCCTTAGGATCACTAGCCCTTATCAACAAAATGGGCCTCTCAGAACTACCCCTCAGGCTGTTGGGAGGAGCAGGCAGTGTTTGGACACCTGGGCCCAGGCAGGTGCTCTGGGGGCATGACTCTCTTCCCTTAGGAAGGCCTTCCCGCCCTCACCCCCATCAGACTCCTCAGGCCTCTGGCTGGTCATATCCTGCCCTTCTCAGATGCAGCCTTTCTTGACCACTCCCAACCTTCAGTGTCCTCCTATGCCTCTAAATTCTGTGGCGACAAAATTAAAATGCCATCTTCTATTATTCTATAACTTCTCTGGACATGGATGCCTCCCCTTGTTAAAATGTACCTCCTGTCTCATGGCTCTGTGACTTCTCTGCCCCTCTCAGCCCTCCCTAGCCTTTGGGGGAATCCCTGTGGCCTTTGAGCTATTCCCAGGTGGTCACCAGTGAGTAGGGACACCTCCCAGCTGTGGGGCCTGGACACAGAGCTTTTTCCTCCCTGAGGGCCAACTTCCCCTCTGGGTGGGGCGGCATGGGGAGGGCATTTGGTTCTTTGGTTCTCCTGATCTTGAAATGCCACCCAAAGGCAGGTGTGGGATAGAAACTGTTCACTCAGATGCCTTCATTGGTCCCTGTGGCCTGGGAATGCAGCAGGCATCAGGATGAACGGGGAGTTAGGGCCACTAGAAAACAACACTACACAAGCAGCCCTGGTAAGTCAAGCCATATCCATGGGCTGAACCGTGGACCTGGGTGTTGTGGGCTCTGACACGGGAGTTGGCTGGCAGCTGGCTCCACGATGGCTAAGTATCCCTCCTTCTACTGCACTCCTACCAGCCCTCGAACTCAGGGAGAACAAAGAGTTCCGCGTGGGAGAAGTTGGAGCTTCTGGAAATGGAGAGAGTGGGTGAACAGAGTTCTAGGACACAGGCACAGACTGCGGGGGCCAGTGGTGCTGAGGGAACAGCAACAGCCAGGGATCTGGAAGAGTGACAGGGACCCCAAAGTCTGAAATAAAACCTGAGCACAGAGCCCACACACACGCATGTATGCACACACATGCACGTATATACACCTGCTCACACAGAGACACACCTGACCGTTTTTCCAGCCAGGACCTCTCTCCATCCAGGCCCCACGGGCAGAGAGGAAGAAGGAAAGAGAGAGAGGACACTCACCTATATCAGCCTGCCGGACGTTTTTCATCCGGATGACCCTCACTGTCAGCAGGTGGCATGGAGACAGCCCCTCCTGTGGATTGAGAGGATAGTGAATTCACTCTTCAAGCATCATCCCGAGGTTGTTGCCCTAGAGAGACTTTCCCAACACGACCCCCTCCCCCGACCTGCCCACTTGCAGTACAGCAACTGCCATGCTGTATTGTTATTGTTTACTCAGGGATCTCTTCTCTCCAGCCTGGAAGAGTGGAAGGGCGTCCTGGGGTGTCTCCATTCTCCTTTATTGAAAACCTTTATTGGCCCTCCCTTCCTACCATCTCACACACAAGGCAACATTTCCCCTGCCCACCCAAGATGGCAGCTTACTCAGGTAGCAGGCACAGTGTGGCTGGAATGGGTGATGGACACTGATCATGCCCGGACAGCTACTCACATTGAGACCCCGTGCCAGGTGCTCATCTCCCCTCTCTCCTCTCATCTCCCCTCCTCCCTTCCCCCTCCCGTGTTTACGTAACTTCGGGCCAGGACATGTGCATCTCCTTTGCCCTTCAGGCCCCTTCCCCAGTGCATCCCCTCCCACCGCAGTGTTTCTGCCCCTCCCAGTAAACAGTCTGCCTCTCTCCTCTTTAGTGTTTCTTGCTAGAGATCCTGTGAAGTATTGGCTGGTCCATGAAGATCTCTCTCTCATGATGGCAAAAGCTCAGGTAATCCTGATTTGATGGCTGGTTCCTACTGAATGCCTCTGTGGGTGATGTTCTCCTCAGGGGATTGGGGCTCTGAGGTTTCCACCTCTCCCATAGAACCTTGCCCTAAGACTTGGGTGCAGAGTCCACTTGGTGAGGGTGCTCTTCCTTTTGTCCTGCTCCTCTTCGAGTTCAGATCACTTCCTGGACCTCCTAGCCCCCAGCCCCTCCCTCATCATCTCAAGTTCAACCACCTCAAGTAGCCTTCAAGTCCCAGCATTGGCCACAGTGCCGGGGGTAGTGAGAATGTCTCCTTAAGTCCCTGCCCACCCATCCACAGCCACCCCTACACTCTGTGTCACACATCAGCTGCCAATTCACTTTTGCCCCCCTCAGACCTATTACTTTCTGTCTCCCAGATGACCCGAAATCAACCCCACCAGCTTCTCTTTATCCCTCAGTTGCAAAGTGCCCCCGGATCATGTCTTCTGCCTACCTAGAGGTCCCAGTTTGTCCTCTACCGTTGCTCCTTGCCCAGGTGTTGAGCCTGTGGGAGCCATGCTCACTTCACCCCCTGTTCCTTCTGCCCATCTCTTCAATGACCTCTCTTCCAGAGCTTAGGGCCTATGTCCTCACCCCCACAATGTCCTGCCTCCATTGACCTTAGGGTGCCAAACTTCTGATTATTTTTCCAGATGGATTAACCATCTTCTCTCCATCTTTTGATTTTCAGGTATTATTTTTGAGCACCAACTGTGTGCCTGGCCCTATGCTAGATCCTAGGGCATCAGGGTGAGTACGAGGCTAAGGAGAAACAAAGGTTAAAGGCAATGACAGTCCGTGGCCTTGATGGGGAGAGCAGGTCAAACTAGCTACAGACACCCACTGCCTGGGCTTAGGTCCTCTCTTGGCTCCAGAAGCTTCCTCGCTGGACCCTGGAAGACTCTTCTGATCCCCAGGGGCCCAAGGTTGCTGAGGTGAGGGGTGTTTCTACTCTGAGCCAGCACACCCCGGAAGGGGGCAGCTTTGTGTCTGTGCTCTTCAGGTGTCCTGGCTGTTCTTTTCAGTTCGTGCCTCTCCTGTTTGAATTTCAGGACTTTAAGCCTTTTCCATGAGCGTTTACCCAGCCTTAGACGCATCTTCCTTACCACCCACTACCAGCCTGTGCCCACAGTAAATGCCATGGACTCCTCCCACCAACCAAATGTCTATATTATAGAAGTTTCTGAACTAGAAGCCTTGATGTGTCAGTCTGCACATTCCATTCCGTGTTGCTAGAACCATTTTATACCTTTCCAAAAGGATGCAATTCTTCTTTCTTGTAACTGTATTGAGGTTTGGGGGAAAACATAAAGTATTATGAAAAAAAGAGTCCCTAAAACCCCACCACTCAGAGACAATTATTTTGATGTCTGTCCTTCCAGTTCTTCCTGGAGCCTAATTTTAACAAGCAACAATAGAACTATGATTCTGGGACAGCCAGGTTCTTTATTCCCTAAGATAGACACGTCAGTCAATTTTAGAACCTCTCCTCCCCCTCCCCAACTGCTACCTCAAAATCAGAACACAAGTCAAACTCACAGTCAATTATGAATCTGAAGATTCCTTTAGTGAGATCAACTCTGAAATATGAATACTTTCATGGTCAAAACTTGCTCTGACAGCATTTGTTGTGTGCCTGCCACTTGGGCCAAAGGTCATGCTTTTCTTCTGGTTCTGGAAGTGTAACTGTGGGCTTTGGCCAGACCCCCAGCACAGTGGGCTCCTCACTTTTTACCTTCCACCTGGACATGACACATGTTCTGGTCTGTCCTGGTGAGGAGGCAGGGGTTGATTACCATCAGGAGAGCAATTTTGGCAAAACCTATAGGCCCATTGGCCCACTTTTTCAGAGGGCAACTATAATCCCAGTGGGGAGCTATGGAGGCCATGGCACAGGCAGGAGACCTGTCCTGGGAGATACTCCATTGCGTCTCAGGGCTCTGAACCCAGGGCCCATGGTCCTCTCGGCCATCACAGTTCTTCTGCCTCCAGCAGGGGATGTCTATGGGCCAGCCTGGCTCCTCCAGTGTCCACTTTAGAAGGAAAGAAGCAGCCATAGCTTTCCTCAGGACCTCACTCCAGGTCTTCTGCCTTGCAAGAAAAGGTCTCTCCTATTATCTAACCCCAGTACCTTCCAACGAGGTTGACCATTTCTTTCTACTCTGTCTAACTCAGCAACCATAACAGCAACATCAGCTACCATCTGTGGGGTGTCTGCCATATACCAGGTGCTGTAGACACTCTATTGTCTTGCTTGTTTCTTACAACCAACCCCAAGAAGTGGTTATTATTAGCCTCACTCTGCAGAAAACCAGAGAACCAGAGACTGAGTCTCAGCTAGAATCAGAGGAGTCCAATTCTGCTTCCCAAGCCTATGTTTATAGCCACTGCTACATGCTCAGCTTACTCAAGAGTAACCCTTGGCAACACGAAGACAAGCCTTGCTGGCCTTAACATCCTCTTCCTGGTCTTCTTCCCTTAAGATCAATTTTCCTGACAAATTCCTCTTCTTTTCACCACGAATTCCTCCAAAACTCCCCCCAAACCCCAGACTCTAACAACCCTCCACTGGTTGTGCTCTCCCTGGCTCCATTTCTACCCATACATCCTATGATCTTGCTCCCTTTTTAAACATCCAGAACATGTCAAAGCCATAAGGGTCCTTGGAGAAGTCCCCATTTTCTTTCTTTTTTTTGTTGGTGAAAAAGCAGGGTTTATTGAGAGGACACAAAAGCTTCCAGAGTGGGTTGCCCAAGAAGTTCCCAAGAAGGGGTTGCCCAAGAAGTTCCCATTTTCTAACAGCCACAGATTGCTCCTCTTGAGCCTCAGATCACACCTCCTAGCTCAGGAATTTCCAGGAAAGACCCAGTTTTCAGGAAACACACATTTTGCCCGCACAGAGATAGAGCCTGGAAGGGGTTTTGAGAAACACCTCAGAGGGGCCTTGCTGGGAGGAAGGCAGCAGGAATATGGGACTTAGATGCATTTCAGGAACCAGGTCTATGAAAAATGACTCTCTCGGATTAAAATGAGCACACATATTTTACTTCTGACACAATCTGCTCAATCCCCTGGCCCTCCCCATCTCCTGTTAGGGATGAGCAAAAATTCATGACCCCAGAGGCAGTTGGTCTCCAGTAGGAGGATGTAGTACAACAAAGCTCAGAGTCCACGACCCGGCAGATGGGAATAAAAGCCAGTGAGGTTAGGAACCTGAGTTTAGGAATTTGCTCCTGGTGTGGTTAGGGTCAGAATTTTAGGAACTTGGACAAGTCCTTCCCTGGAACAGGGTGCCCTGGCTATGACTAGGCATCAGGGTGGAAGTAAAAAATATTTAACAACAGGCAGAGCCAGGGCTTTGCCAGCTGGGCTGCAGCCCTGGAGTAAGGACAGGCATTCATCCTTCAGATCATGGGGGTGTAGAGAGGGCTCTGGACCAGGGAGCACCTAGGGGCTTGGAGCTTGAAGCAGAGACTGTTTGGCAAGCACACAGAGGCATATTTAGCCCCTTTAACAACCAGTCCAGTTGTGCCAGAGAGGACAGGCAGGACTGCAATGTTCTGGAAAGCCATGTGGAAAAAGGGCAGGTTGTAGACACACGTGTCCCCAGCCTCCTCCCTGGTCTTAGGCTCTGGGATTGATCCTGCCAGGACTCTACTTCCTTCTCATGACCTACTGGGGGACCTTGCCAGCTCACCTGGAAAAGAAGCAGCCCCTTTTCCAGATCTGGCTGTCACGCAATCCAGCGCTGCCCTCCCCACATCTAGTTTTATAGATGGGCGCCTTGGCAGGTGAGGGTGGAGAATAACACATATTCCTCTGCTCTGGTGGCCCAGGCTGTGGCTCGGCATTGTGTGTTTTGTGTCTGCTCTTACCTGACCCTCCAACCACCACTGGGGAAGGCTTTATCCAGGAGAGGCTGGGTTTGGAGAGATTACATCTCACACAGGCTCACACAGTCCAGAAGTGGCAGAGTAGGGACTCGGGTACAGGTCTCCCCACTCTGCCTGATGTCCAAGCCCAGCACACTCCATTCACCTGGAGGCTGGCTCTCACCACAAACTGACAGCCCCATCTTACAGCCCGAGCCAGGGCATGCACTAGATTAGTTAGTGGTGGAGGCAGGACTAAAACCCTCTGCTCCCAAGTCAGGGCCCTCCTGACACCCCAAGAATCTAGCACAAACCAGTCAAGACAATATTTCACTACAGAAGGGCTCCCTGGGTGGGAGTGGGGGGTGGGGGAGGTCTGATAATCATGTTTCAGAAGTGGTGGGTCTGATGTCCATCCCTGAGCCAGACATACCCTCACCAAACCATCCCACGAGGTCGGGGTGCCTGGAGAGAGAGGAAGACCAGCTCCCGGGGAGACTGTAGGAACTCCCCTCCCCAGGGCTTTTCAGGGCAGGCCCAGCAGGTGATGCCACCTTCTCCTCCCTAGAGAGCTGGGTGTAGCTCTCAGCTTCTTGCAACATTGGTCTCAGAGCTTAGACCAACCTGGTACTGTCATCCAGGATGCCTGAGCCCTTCCTAAAAGGAGACCATTGGGATGGGGACATTATGGGACCCCAGAACATGTCTCAGCCAGTCTGAGCAATATCCCAGGTTAGAAGTCACCCGGAAGGAGTCATTATGGCTTTTTATCACACAGGCCAAGTGAGTAGTAAAGGTAAGAAGTCCCAGCACTGAGTGACATGGCCTTCCGGGACCTGATGGGCAGGCACAGCTCATGGAGGGCTCCTGAAGTCACACTCTGTCTCCACTGTGTCACTATACCCTTCAAGGTAAGCTCTGTCACTTTTGTGGATAATCTCTCCTGGAAAGGCAGGAGCAAAAGCTGACCAGAGGCCCTTCTGGCACCCAAGTGCTGTGGGGAAGCCTGAGCACACCCCAGGAGACACTGTCTATCCTGGCCACCCTACAGTATGGAACTCCCTGGCTTGGGCTCCTTGGAGACTGAACAAGGTCTCCATCTCTCAGTCTCCAGGGACGAGACACTTTCAGAGCATCACCCATCTCATTTAATGACTTAGTGTGGAGTGGGAAGGGGTCCTGGGGAGGGTAAAGGGGAAGAAGTAAAGAGGAAGAAGTAAGGGTAAAGGGGAATGAGTAAAGGGGAAGAACAGCCGCCCCCCTCCCCAAGCCATTTATATGCCTACAGCGAACTGAAAGTTTGAGGTCATCTCCCTATTGCTTAGGTAGGAAAACGGGCCGAGTTGGTCTAGAGCCCTGACAACCTTATCCATGAACTCAGAGGTCTCCCTGTGAGGTTATGAGGAATCTGATGGACCCAGGAACCTTGACTGTAAACCCAGGTGGGCAGCCTTGCAACTGACGGCCACAGATTGGCAATACCACCAATTCTCACCATATACCACACACCACACACTCTCACAGGGTAGAAGTTTAGGATATTTGCAGGGTTTATTCCTACTTGCCACTAGGACAGGTCAAATGTGGATCCTCCCAGCAGTACTGAGTATTGTATTCCCCAGGTGCCAACCTGGCCCCAGGATGGCCCTAAGCCACTGCTTGGTACCTTGTATAGCTTGAGGGTACTGTCAGCTGGGCCATCCACCCAGGAGCCCTGGCCCTAAGTGGGCTAAACTGCTTCCCTCAGGTGTGAGGTAGAGGATGCCTGAGCTCAGCTTTCTGGGGGGGTTACAAGGCCCCAGCCCTCCCTGAAGCCTGTCTCCTGCCCTCAGCTCCCCGACCCTGCCTCTTGTCTCCTGGCCATGCCTCCCTGGCCCTCAGCCTCTGACCCTGTCACCACTTCCTCACCTTTAAGGCACAGGTGGCTGGGGGCCTGCCATCTTCTGCTTGGCATGAGTCTGGCACGTTGTGGGAGATCCAGGCGGGCATCTGCCTCTGGAGCATCGTGGCGGCTCTCCAGCTGAGTGGCAAGATCAGGAACTTATACTCTGACTCAGAGCTCCGCCCTCTGGGCCATCACTTGGCAGTGACTGGGATTGCCCTAGGAGTGGTTTGGGTGGGTAGGCAGATGGGATACCTGAGTCTAGGTCTCTCAGTATCAAGGGAACCGTGGATCTTCAGACCATGGAAATACAGGGACCAGCAGGGGCTCGGGCTCTTGGGGTCAGCAGTCAGCAGCTCCCTGCCACCCAGAACGACCAGGCCGTCCAAGGGCACAGGGGGTGGCAAGAAGAAGACACTGGACCCACATGACTATAGGATTAGCCCAGTCATGACTTGGGGAAGGCTCTATCTTTTTAGTTGATGGAGGTTGTGATTTATAGATGCCCCTCTGGAGAGATGGTGCCCTCCCTTCTAACCCCGCTTTAGTCCCATGGCTCAGTGCCCTAGGTGCTGTGGGCAGGGGCCTCAGGGGAGGCAGGGACCATGGCCAGGACTCCCTGAGTTAGAGAGCGAAGAAAGAAAATAATTGCCTGAATCCCTGATGAGAACAGAGTTAAGGGCAACTGCCCCCTGCCCTCCCTCCTGGGAGGCTGGGTGGAGAGAGGGTGTGCCTAGCCCCTGCCTGGTCTCAGGACAGCTTGGAGGATGTGCCCACCCCACCCAGATGATTCCTATCTCTGGCCTGGTGGCTCACTGTGGGCCTGACAAGGGTGACTTTGCCTGCTCAGCTGCCCAACTCTGTACACTGGGAGTTTCCTGTCTGAGCAATTGCCTGGGGCCTCACAACCGGCTTTTCTGGCCCATAGATAGAAGTAATTTTATGGAAATAAGGGTGAGATCTGAACACAGGACAGACTGGGTCCAGATGCAGGGATGGAACTGAACTGGCGGTATCCGTGCAACCTTTTTACATGGCTGGCCATCCAGAGCAGAGAGACTTTAGCCTGGTGCCCTCCCAGCTCCTTCTGACAGCCATCTAGCCCTCTGCCAGGGACACAGACCCCCTTAGCAGACTCCACAAGTTCAGTTTAATTCATGCACTTAGTAAGCACCTACTGTTTATATCCTACCAAGAGAGGAAATCCCCAGCTCAAAGTTGCTGACAGTCTGGCTGGGAAGCCAAACACACCCAACCTCTCAGAGGCTCAGAAGCTCAAGTCTCCCGGAAGGATCAATGTAAATCCTTCACATTTTTGAAGATGCGTAGATTACAGAGTTCTGTCATACAACTAAGATCTGGCTAGGGAACACAGAAAATGGAAAATGGATTCCAGCTAGGGAGAGAAAAAGTAGATCTGAAGAGGCTTCATAGAGGAAGTGGCATCTGAATTGGGCTTTAGAGGATGGGTAGGATTTCAATAGCTAGTGATAGGAGGGAAAGGCAGCCTAGGAGGAAGGAACAGCATGAATAAGGGCAGAGAGGCCAGAAAGCAGGGTATGCTTATGTATGCAACTGGTATCTGCGAAGTGAGTTGTGTGGGAGAAGATATGGGAGAGGGGTAGAGGGTGGGCACAGGAGTGGTAGAAGTTGGGCAAGGAGAAGAGACTTTGTGAAGGAACAAATCTGGAAAGGTGGATTAGGGCCCAGTAATCATGACTCCAAAAGGCCGCGCTTTGAATTTGGACTTATTCTCTAGGCCACGGGAGCCATTGATGGTTTTTGAGCGGGAGAGTGACATGATCAATGCTGAACTTCAAGAAGGCAAAGCTGATTGATGCTGAAGTAAAGTAGTGACTAGAGGTAATGTAGGAGCCATCTGGGATGGGGGCAATAGGGTGGGAAGTGAGAAAATGAAGAGAGAGTTGAGGCCAGAACAGTATGAGCTAAGTCCAAGAATCTCTGTGGCCACCCAACCCTCAGCACTACAATGTCCTGAAAGTCATGGGGTCCCACCTTTCTCCCCGTTCCTGCCACACTCCCACCCTTCCCAATCAAATAGGCTCAGGACAAGCCCCAAACACCAGGGCATTTCTCAAGACCTGGTATTTGGTCCTCTTCTCACTGAAGGAGCCCAGCCACAAAGTCCCACCCCACTCTGTCCATTCTAGGCCATGCAGGGAAAATTGAGGTCTCTAGCCCTTGTGTCTCCTCCCTGTCTATCAATGCCTTGAGAGCAGGGCCCCAATGTGCTCATTTTAGTTGAATTGAATCAAACTGAATAGGAGGCTAATGGGAGGTTGGGTGGAAGTTTCTTCCTCCACACCTTCCGAGGTGCCTCTGACCTAGGTGGGAGCCGGTGTAACCTCCAACTAAATGAACCAACCTACTAGGTATTTATTGGCATCCTGCTGTGTGCCCAGTTCTGTGCTGAACGCTCAGGTCAGGTCCGGAAGGAAGCAGCATAGAATTTATACTCTGGGGAAGGGAGAAGAAAGGGCTGAATTAAAGGGTAATTGTGCAGTGTGGACTCTATGTGGGGCAGAGGAGGAGCCGTGGACTCTGTGGGGAGGGTGGGAGTAGGCTGGGAAAGTGAGAAAGGCTTGTCAGGCAAAGAACAACATCCTCCCACCCCATGACAGAGTGAGGGCTGCCGTCACAGCATTCTTGGTACACACTGGCAGTACCAAGCCAAGTCCCTGAGCTCCCTGGCACACACACACACCAAAATGAAACGTTTTGCTGGTGTGGAAGAGGTGCAGCCAAAAACAGCAGAAGCACTAAAAGGCGTCACAAATGACAAGTTCAAAGACTGGTCTGAGCAGTGGGAAAAGCATCTCGATCGGTATATTGCCTCAAACAGAGAGTACCTTGAAGGTCACTAAAGTTTAAACATGTAAGAATAAATACACATTTTTTAATAAATTCAATTTTTGGGATTCTCTCCCAGTATATATGGAATCTTAGTATAAAATAAAGGAAGTATTTCCTTTTTTGAATCAAAGTCTCACTCTGTAGCCCAGGCTGGAGTGCAGTGGCATACTCATATCCACAGCAGCCTTGACCTGCTGGGCTCAGGGGAGCCTTCTGCCTCAGCCTTCCATGTAGCCAGAACTACAGGCACACGCCACCATGCCCGGCTAATATTTTTATTTATTGTAGAGATGAGGTCTTGCCAATTTGTCGAGGCTGGGCTTGAACCTGTGAGCTCAGGCAATCTTCTCACTTCGGCCTCCCAAAGTGCTAGGATTATAGGCATGAGCCATCATGCCTGGCCAGGAAGTATTTCAAATCAGTGGTGAAAGAATGACTATTCATTATTGGAGAAACTAAGCTTACCATTTGGAATGAGATCGAGTTAGATCCTGACTCCACAGCAACACAAAAATAAATTACGGAAACATTACACATCTAACCATTAAAGTGAAACTATGTGTAACTTAAAATGAAACATTAGAATATATTTACATAACATTGAGTGGAGCGGGATCTTCCTAAACAAGGTACAAAACCTAGATGCCAATAGGGAGATATTGCCAGATTTGAATATATAG
Source organism: Carlito syrichta (assembly GCF_000164805.1). Taxonomy (NCBI): domain Eukaryota; kingdom Metazoa; phylum Chordata; class Mammalia; order Primates; family Tarsiidae; genus Carlito; species Carlito syrichta. The sequence goes on along the minus strand of NW_007035658.1, from coordinate 730,450 downwards.
AAATGTAGGACTTCAGGGAAGCAAAAGATGCCATGAGCACAGTTCTACCCCTAAAATATATCTCAGATTTCCTCATCTTAATAAATATTCACGGATAACAAAATCACTTTAAAAAATAATGGCGAAGAGGAAAGTCTTGTCCTGGAAGATCTTAAGATAAATTATGAACTATTCTGATAGAAAGAGTATGTTGTTGGCACAAGAACAGGACCAATGGGAACAAAACAAGAGGATCAGAGACAGGTCCTGCTATTCAAGGGAACTTAATACATGATGAAACTGGCACCACAAATTAAGAAAGAACAAACCAACAGATGACATAACAAAAGTGATTTACTACATAAAGCATCCTCATTTAATGTCACATAGACTATAAAAGATAAAAGCTGGACGTGGTGGCTCATGCTTGTAGTCCCAGCACTTTGGAAGACTGAGGCAGAAGGATCACTTGAGCCCAGGAGTTCAAGACTACTCTAGGCAACATAAAAAGACCTCGCCTCTATAAAAAAAAAAATTAGCCAGTTGTGGTGATGTGCATCTGTAGTCCTAGCTATTTGGGAGACTGAGGTGAAGGATCACTTGAACCCTGGAGTCAGAGGCTGTGGTGAGCCATGATCGTACCATTGCATTCCGTCCTGGGCAACAGAGTGAGACCCTAACTCAAAAATAAAAATAAAGATGATCAACACAGGGAAAACACAGGGAAATGCAAATTGGGGAAATACAAATGACCAGAAATGCAAACTAAAACAACAGCGAGATTTCTCCATAACTACTAAATTGGAAAACAGTGAGAAAGTTTAATAATGACAAATGTTGGTGAGGATGTGGGAACAGAGGCACATGCTGCTCCTCTGTGGAAGAGGAGGCTGATAAAGTCATTGAGGGCAACCTGTCACTACTTCAGCAAAGCAAAGATGTGCATACAGCAATCCCGGCTTGGGTATAGGAAGATGTGTATGCAGACATTCACTCCACATCACTTATGGTACCAGAAATTTGGAAGCAAACCATGTATCCACTACCGGGAGAGTCCACAGGAAAAGGTGAAGGGCATGCAACCTGGAGTGCAACACAGTTGCTCAAAGTAACAAATTAGAAGGATATACATGTAGTGGCATGAATGGATCTGGAAAACTCAGTGTTGGTAGGAAAAAGGTAGAAGACAGAAGCAAGCACATCCAATATATCTACAAAAATTAAAGTATGGTTGTATAATACACAGATGGAATGGTATTAGACACAATAAAATGGTTGTCTTTTTTATGGGGGGAGGAACGACAGAGGCCATGTGGGCACAGGAATACAGCAATTTATCAGGAAAGCTAGGAGGGGCCTCCCAGGGACCAGCACAAGCCACATCCTGGGGTGCAGGACTGACTCAGCCCTCTGCACCTCAGGTGAGATTTTTTTCCCCCTCTAGCTTTTTCCCAGTTGTCGCTGCCACTGCTCTCCTCTAAGTACTCATATCCACTTCTCGCAATTCCTGTCTTAGCCTAACAGGCCTCCCTGCTTCCTGTTTTGCTTTTGCATAAGTCACTCTCCATAGATGAGCAAGAGCCATCTCCTAAACACATAAGCTAGATTATGTGACTGGCCTGACTAAAGTCCGTCCATCACTTCTGGTTTCTCCAACTTCCCGCCCTGGCTCTACAAGATCCTGTGTGGTCTGGCTGCTCACGATCCTTCTATTCTTTCTTTCACATCCAAGTTACAGTTACATTGGTCTTCTGTGCCCTGATCATGCCAAATTCTTTCCCATGTCAGGGATTTTGTGCTTGCTGTTCTCTTGCCTGAAGTCCTTGATGCCCACTCTGTGCACAGCTGGCTCTGTCTCACCCGTCATGGCTCCACTCAAATGTCATTTTCTCCAGGTACTCCCGGGCCACCCTTCATAACATGCATGCCTCCCGCTCACCTACTTGCTCCTGTGTGTTCTGGTCATTAATTTAATTTGATGTATCATGTCTCAGAGGATCTTGTTTTCTTCTTCTTTTTGCCATTCTCCACCAGACCATAACCCTTTTCAGGGCATGGATGTTGCCTGTCTTGTTCATCAACTGGAAGCACTATGCCCATCAGTAAGGGAATGGTTAGGTTACATTGTTATGGCACATTCACACACTGGAACATTATCTATATCAACAAGAACAAAGTGGCTCACATTTATTGAATGTTTACAAAGTAGCAAGGACTGGTCTATTTTATATTGCCTGTGAAGTAGATACTATTATTATCTCATTTTCAAGAAGAAGAATTGAGACATGGAGAGAATAAGTACTTTGCTCAAGGTTATGATGGTAAGTGACAGAGCCATGACGCTAGTCAGTCTGGCCCCAGAGCTTCTAGATTTAACTACCATATACACTGCTTCCCAGGAGATGCCCAGATACCACGTAGAAAGCTACTGTCCTGGAAAACTGAGGTTCTGTGTTGTGTTTTTAAAAGGCTGCTGCTATGCTTCTAAGTTCTTGATAAATAAAATTCAATTTCCTAAAACATACAACGAGTAAATACAAGTTTCACAACATAAAGTAAAACAAATATTAGTCCTCTGGGTGATGGGGTTGATTTTAAAATCAACTATGAAAGTTAAGAAGTTGAGATGTCTCAGAACTTCTGGCCAACAATGTAGACGTGGCTCAATTTCATGATGACGAGATACAAAACAAGTATAAATATGACAAGAAAGGACCTTCACCCCAATGTAGGTCATGTTTGTATTCTTGGTGTCATCAATGCTCATGAATATTCTCCACCGTTTCTTCTTTATCTTTAAAATAAAATGTTAAGGGCTTTCATTCTCAAAGCACCTGCCTCCACAGTTCAATCCTTCTCAGTCTCGTGAAGTCCCTGCTATTAAAACTTGTGGCCTCAGCCGGGTTCAGTGACTCAGCCTGTAATCCCAGCACTTTGGGAGGCTGAGGTGAGTGAATTGCCTGAGCCTGTGGGTTCGAGACCAGCACCGGGCAACTTGGCGAGACCTCATCTTTACAATAAATCAAAAACTAGCTGGGCGTGGTAGTACGTGCTTGTAGTTCTGGCTGTTCGGAAGGCTGAGGTGGAAGGATCACCAGAGCCCAGCAGATCGAGGCTGCGGTGGCTAGGAGCATGCCACTTCACCCCAGTCTGGGCGACAGAGTGAGACTCCAACTCAAAAAGAAACAAAAACAGAAACAAAACAAACTTGTGGCCTCTGGTTTCAACTAGATGGCAGGCTTTATTTTCCTGGTCCTAACTCTCTGGCTCATATAGCAAGACCGCCAAGAGTCTTTTGCACACTGAATTATTATTATTATTATTATTATTATTCCTTGTCACTGGTGACCTTGGTGAGGACCTTGTCATTGTCTCCAAGCTGACTGAGCATGGTAGAGTGGTTGAGGGTCTAGGCATCTATTGAAGTTTAATAGATGTGTGTTAGCACTCTGGTTCTGTAACTTAATAGCTGGATGAACTTGGGTAAGTTTAGTCCTCTAAGCCTGAGTTTCTCCATCTCTAAAACGGGAAACATAATAGGCTAAGTGAAATAAAGGACGTAGCACCTAGCTAGCACTTGGCTGATCCTCAGTGATAGACTCACTCTAAGTGCTGTGGTCCACTGTGTAGCAACACCAGGGACATACAGACATCATCACTGCCTGAGGGATCTCACATCCTAAGTTGGACGAATTGGGAAGGTCACACAATGGTCTCAGGATGATCATGTCACATATGAGGAGAGAGCTAAAAATAAGCGGCTCCGACAGCTTGGCCATGCAGGGCTGGGAAGGTCAGAAGAACTGCCTGGAAGAGGAAGAATTTCTTGCCCTTGAAGGAAGGGTATGAACCTGACAAATGAGGAGGGGAAAGAGCATTTTTCTCAGGTGAGGCAGCATGAATGAAGGTATGAAGGATTGGGAAGGAGATTAAGGAGACGCACAGATATCGAGTGAAAGAATCACGATCCTTTTTCTGTTGGCAGTGGTGACTCACGGATACTGTTTAAGAAAGGAAGCAAATCTTACTCCTACAGGTAGAACAGGTGACCATCAACGCCATGTTGTTAGCACGCATGGAAGTCAGGTATGCCTCCTTCATCTGCCATTGTGGTTCCTTGGGCGAGCCATGGCCTGCAGATGGCCCCAGAGCAACACTGCTCCCTCTTTCCCTGCGAGGAATGGCCACTGGGTCTAGGCCGGTTCAAATTTGCTGTAGATTCCCAGTGCAGGGCAGACTTTGCCTCAGATCCTCTAGCTGTCACTCTGGTCCTCCAGAGGATGAGGCTCAGGAAAGATAAATCTGCGGGTCTGTGGAGGAGGATGAGGAATCCAAAGCAGGGCCCTAAGTCAGAGGAAGTTAGTGGGAGGCCAGGTGCCAGCTTTATTCATTTCTTTGCTTTGCCTCTTGCCATCCCTCACCAAGCCAGAGCAGAGTCCTCCCTCTGTGCTGAGGTTGCCTCAGAGCCTTCTGCAAGCAATCCTTCCCTTTCACCACCTCAGCTCTTGGTAACCCCTCCTCTGCTTCCTGTCACTGTAGATGTGTCTTTTCTAGCACATGAATGGATCCATACAGTGTTTGCTCTTTGGCTGGCTTCTTTCCTTCAGCATAAGGTTTTTGAGATTTATCTAGGTTTCGGTATGTGTCAAGAGTTTGCTAGAACTTGCTAGAAGATTTCCCTGACCCAATCCCTGCGAAGTCTGGGAGTCTCCCAGAGACATCCAGGCTGAGGTGACGATGTGAAGAGGCTCAGCAGAGTCTGGTCAGGGGTGCTGGGTCAGCTGGTGTTCCATTGTGAAATTGTTACAATTTGTTTATCCCTTCGTCAGCTGAAGGGCAAAATCGTTTCCAGGGCTTAGTAACCATGTATTAAACTGCTATAAACATTTGCACACATGCTTTCATGTAAATACAAGTTTCTGTTTCACTTGGCTAAATCCCTAGGAGTGGAATGGTTGGGTCTGATAGAATTTTTTCATGGCGTGACGCCCTCTCTGGGTCCCTCTGACAATCCCAGACTCCTGCACAGCGCCTCTTCTCCTTGGCACTTTTTCATCTTTCCTTCTCTCTTGTGTTCTCCTCTTCCTCTCCCCTCTTCCTCCTCTTTCTCCCATTGGCTTCCCTTTTGCCTTCTCCAGTCTTCTTCTTTTTTTTTTTTTGAGTTGGAGTCTCACTCAGTCGCCCGGACTGGAGTGCAGTGGCCGCTCCCGGCCACCACAGCCTCGACCTGCTGGGCTCCGGCGATCCTTCCACCTCAGCCTTCTGAGTAGCCGGAATTACAGGCATGCGCTACCACGCCCGGCTGATTTTTTGATTTATAGGAGAGATGAGGTCTCGTTGCCCAGGCGGGTCTCGAACCTGCGGGCTCAGGCAATCCACTCACCTCAGCCTCCCAAAGGCGCGGGATTACAGGCTGAGCCACCGAGCCTGGCTCTCCAGTCTTCTTGATGGTTTCTTTGGCCTCTCCTGCCAAGCTTCTAGGTTCTTCCATAGAGGGATCATGTTAATAGGCAGCCCTCACTTTTGCTGGGTCCAAGGACAGTTGAACAAGCACCCCTGACCAGATTCTGCTGAACCTCTTGACATCGTCTCCTCAGCCTGGACGTCTCTGGGAGACTCCCAGACTTCACAGGGATTGGATCAGGGAAATCTTCTAGCAAGTTCAGCTCTGGGCACTTTGGCAGGGCAGGGTTTGACCTGGTTCCATTATCTGAAGAACTCTGTCAGATGATTCTAGTCTACCCCATTTACAAGGACTGGTTTTTGGTGAATTTGGGTCCGGCCAAGTTCTAGCAGAGGAAAATAATCTCTACTCCATTTAATTCAAGTCCCTGCACCAAGGTTCTGTGGTCATTGCCTGAGAACATCTCACCACCACCTCACGGGGCAGGGGAGATGTCAGGCCTGAGGGCCCATGAGTGGGAAATGCCTTCATATCAAGTCCTGGATTTGACAGGGACAACACAGCCAAGGAGTGCCTTGGCTCCCTTTTGACTTTGAAGTCAGTGTCCATTCCTATGTAGGAAGGCAGGATGGTGTGGTGGATAGCACACTGCGCTGGGAGCTGAGAATTGTGGGCTCTATCTCCAGCTCTGGTGTATGATACAGGACAAATTTCTCCCTCTTTGGGCCTCTCTTTCTGGTCTGCAAAATGAGAGGTTGGACTGGGTCAGTCAGGAATCCCAGGAACAGGGCCTAGCTTCTGCATATCATCACCATCTCAACTGAGTCCAAGATACTGTTGTGGTTTGGACCATCAATCCATGTGGCCTCAGAGTCCTTTTTTGATGCTGACTTCTGGGGTCTGGCTTGTTCCTTGTTGCCCAAGGAGGCTACACGATGCTTGGGTATTAACACAGAATGAGAATAAGAAGGGGAATTTGAGTTAGGTGGTATCTCAGTGTGGCTTTAATTTGCATTGCTTTGATGACTAGTGAGGCTGAGCATTTTTTCAGGTATCTGTTGGCTGCTCGTACATTTTCTTTTGAGAAGTGTCTGTTCATATCTTTTGCCCACTTTGTAATGGGGTGGTTTGTTTTTTTCTTTTCAGCACATTTGAGTTCCTTGTAGATCCTAGATGTTAGTTAGGCCTTTGTCAGATACACAGTTGGCAAATATTTTTTCTCAGTCTGTAGGCTGTCTCCCCTCTCTCTTGATGGTTTCTTTGGCTTTGCAGAAGCCTGTCAGTTTGATGAGGTCCCACCAATCAGGATGGCCATCATCAATAACTCAAAAAACAACAGAAGCTGGAGAGGATGCGGGGAAAAGGGAACACTTCTACACTGTGGGTGCAAGTTTGAACTAGTACAACCTCTGTGGAAAACAGTTTGGTGATTCCTAAAAGATCTAAAAATCGTCTTTCCGTATGACCCCACAATCCCCCTACCGGGAATATACCTGGAAGAACTCAAATCACTCTATGAAAAAATATCTGTACACGCATGTTTATTGCAGCATTGTTCACAATAGCAAAAACATGGAACCAATCGTGCTGCCAATTGAAAGAGGGCTAGATTAAAAAAAAAATATGGTACATATACATGATGGAATATTACAGACATAAAGATGGACAAAATTATGAATTTCACAGCAACTTGGATGAACCTAGAGTGTTAATACTGAGTGATCTATCACAGAAACCAAAAACTGAATACCATATGTTCTAATGCATAAGCGGACTTTGAACAATTATCTTAATACTATAAGAAAGTGATTGGCAGTAGGGGGAAACAGTATAATGACCATTTGTATACCTAACCCTGAATTTTACCCCACATCCTTAAAATTAAAAAAAAAAGAAGGGGGAATTTGGCAAAGACACCAGGCTAAAGCAGGGTGTCTACCGTCAAAAAGGAGAAACATAAGGCCAGTCTCGGTGGCTCAGCCTGTAATCCCAGCACTTTGGGAGGCTGAGGCAAGTGAATTGCCTCAGCCTGTGGGTTTGAGACCCATCCGGGCAGCCTGGTGAGACCTCGTCTCTATGATACATCAAAAATTAGCCTGGCATGGTAGCGCAAGCCTGTAATTCTGGTACTTGGAAGACTGAGGCGGCAGGATCGCCTGAGCCCAGGAAGTCAGCGCTACTGGGGTGGCCGTGAGCATGTGTGCCACTGCACTCTAGTTGGGTGACAGAGTGAGAATACAACTCAAAAATAAATAAATAAAAGAAAGCAAAAAGAAACATGGTCAGAAAAGAGCTAAAAGTGACAAGAAATAGGCTGGTATTTAGTGAGGGAGCCGAGATCTTATGGGGAGGTCATTTGGGGCATGTGAAAACAGAACTTGGAGCCTGTCCTCAGCAGGATCCTGGACCAATGACTCCCCGCCCCACCCTGTGTTTGTGTGTGTGTTGTGTGTTGGTACATATGTTCCATGAGTGTGCATCTGAGTACGTATGTGTGTATGTTGTGAGTGTTCCTGAGTGGCGTGTTGCGTGAGTGTGTGTGTTATGGGTACTTGGGAGGGGCTGCTCATGTGTTCTTGCCTGTGGTGCAGAACTTTAGGAGGAAGAAGGGCACTGAGCTCTTACTGGAGAAAAAAACTCCTGTTGGATTAGCACTCTCAACCCCCGTGGGGCCAGGAATGTGACCCTATGGACCCATTTCCAGCTGTCTCGATGAGCCTCAGTCCTGCTTGCCTAGCCAGACTGGGTTGAGCGCAAGCCTTGTAGCTGGTCCAGGCAAAATACCCCAAGTGATATTTAGTTGGCTTTAAGATCTGAGTTCAAGAATGTGCGTTGAGGAAATAGAGGGGTGGCTGAGCTGGCTCTTGTGATACTATGAGGACTTCCAGGAGAGGCTTCCTCCCCTGGCTGCCAGACCCTCCCTGCTCTGCCCAGCCCCTTCACTGCGGTTGGTGACGGTGGGCTCCAGGGCCGGTGAGGTGAGATGCCAGGGCTCCTGGCAGAGGCACTGGGGCAAAGGGCATCGTGGGTGGGCGGGGTAGGTGGGGTGGGAGCCCTTCAGGTTGACTCTGCAGTTCAGGTTACTGTCATCTGGGCAGCGCCTGAGTGAGGCTGAAGATTCGGGTGGCCCAAGCACAGCAGGCAGAAGGGAGCCTCAGTCAGTGAGGAGCAGCAGGGGATAGGAGCCACCACCTGCAGCCCTCTCCCTGTCTCTGGCAGCCTAGGAATGTGAGAGCTGGACCCTCCAGCTCTGTCAAAGTGGGCCCTGGGGGTGCTGGGCTCAGGCCTCAGGTCCTGTGCACGGGAGCTGGTGGCACTGCAGGGACCCCCTGCCAAGGCACAAAGGACACTTCACTCCTCCCTCCCACTGCTCCCTCTGTGCATGTGTGTTTGTGGGGATGGGGTGGAGTAAGAGTAGGGGGGCTTGGATTCTCTTTCTGGTGCTGCAGCTTTAGAAGGAAGACTCAGCTCCAAGGGTGTAGGCCAGACCTCTGTACCTGGCCCGCAGCAATCAGCAACTGCCTGCCAGAGACAACAACCAAAGGCTCGTTGAGAGTGACCGACCATCCCCGTTTGTCTAGGACTAAAAGGTTCCCTGGGACTTGTGACTTTTAGTGCTAAAACTAGAAAGCTCCAGGTAAATGGGGATGATTGAATACCCTATTTGTAATTGTCCTTGAAAGTATTTTTGGAAGCAGAGACATGCTTAGTATGCCAGACCTAGGTACCTCTAGGGCTTTGTTATTATCTGTGGCAAAATAATTTGATTGTTTTCTCATTTTATTTTGGAGAATATGAACAAAATCCAAATGTAGCAATTCCAAGTATTTAGGCAAATCTTAGGTTAAGGGTTGATTTGGATCTGTGTGTGGATCCTGGTATAGGTGGACACCTGACACCTAGAATTCCTTTCCCCTTCCTCTGTTAAGAGAACACCCTTTTCCTCTGGGATCTTATGGAGCTGTCATCATAGGGAATCTTCCTCCTTCCTCAAAGGTGTGTCCTGTCCAGTCTGGTCAGTCAACATTTCTGTCCCCTTAGACTCAGTGATTGGTTCAGAAACAATTATATCATCACCTCCCACCCCCAAGGGTTATATGGGTACAGAGAGAGAGGAAGAGGTAAGCTTTGAGTTACTGGTGACCATCTTTGTTACCATGTGAAAGGACTCAGCCTTAAAAAGTTGCAGGAAAAAAGAGAAAGTTCTGCAGGCATGCTCTGGACCACTAGATCCAGCTGTGCCTGAAGTCCACATACTCCTTGGACTTCCATGTTACACGAGATAATAAAGACTTTTTATTTGTTTAAGCTTATTTGAACTCTGCCACAAGTGGCTGAAGGAGTTCTGACTGAGGCACCCGGCCACCTCATGTGTAGTAGGGTTCCAATCTGGGCTCTGTGGAGGGGAGGGAAGAGGTGGGGGATGACAGAGGTGGTGCCTTCTCCTGTCCCCTCAACTGAGTTCCTTGTGCTTTTAAGTTAGGGCACATTTTCCTCCAAGGCACATCTAGGGTGGAAGGTGCATGTCTGTGCCTTTGCCTTCAGAAGCCCTCTTTTGGACAGGAGATCTTCCAAGTTCTTTCTCTCACCTTCCCCAACTCCTCCCCTTGTTTCGTAGGTCTGCTCCAGTCTCTCATTTGTCCTTGACTCTGGAAGTCAGCACCATCATCCATCCACCCACCTTGCACATACATTACTGCCCTGGTGACATCCCTTGCAGGGAAAGCCCCTGCCAGTCATGGGAGGACCAAACAGCACCTGAATTATTCCATTTCGACACGTGGAAGCTGGGATGGGGAAAGAGTGTTGGTTACTGTCCCTGCCTAGAGCCTGGATAGGGGAGACTCACTCCTGATCCGCTGCTGGGGTGGGAGCGGCAGCCATCCTCTCCCAGCAAGTAGGGCTGAGCAGAAGGAAGGGAAGGGCAGGCAGGATGCGGCAGGCCCAGGATCTCAAGTGCAGGGAGATGCAGGTGGTGGGCCAACCACAGGAAATGGAAATCACATCCTGTGTGAATCAGGATAAGAATTCACAAGTGAGCTCAGAATAACTTTTTTTTCTTGAGTTGGAGTTTCATTCTGTAGCACACTCATGGCCACCCCAGTATTGACCTGCTGGGCTCCAGCAATCCTGCCGCCTCAGCCTTCCAGTAGCCAGGAAAACCCGCCTAGTTTTTTTATTTATTGTAGAGATGCAGTCTTACCAAGTTGCCCAGGATGGTCTCGAACCCGCGGGCTGAGGCGATCCACTTGCCTCTGCCTCCCAAAGTGCTGGGATTACAGGCTGAGCCACCGAGCCCGGCCCAGAATAACTTTAAGAAAATGTATCTGGCAGGGAGGAGATAGGGAGGGCAGGGGGAGGAAAGAGGGATGGGGGCAACTTGAGGGTAGAGTGCTTTCCTGCCCCAACAAACAGCCTCCCAGAAAACACACTTTCCCTGCTTATCATCCCACTTGAAGTCCTCCTTTTAAAGAAGTGTTAAGCGGTATTTATGATATACAAAATGTATAGAGAATAAAAAATGGATGCTCATGAATCTAAGACTCAGCTTAAAGACTAACATTGGTAACAGAGTCAACGCTCCCTGTGTGCCCCCTCATCCAGATACCTCCCCTCTCTCTTCCTAGAGACAATTCCTAATCTGAATTCGCATCTATCTGTCCATATTTCTTTATTCTTTCTCTACAGGTGAAAGTATTGCTAAGCAATACTTGGTGTTATTTTGTATATTTTAAAACTTGGAATAAGCAATATCCTACAAAGAATATGCATTCTGTGAACATGTTTTTGGTCCACTCAACATTATATTTGTAACACTCACCTGTTTGGTGAGTACAGGTCTGGTTCATTCATTTTCGTAACAGTGACCTACATCTCAATGTATGTATCTGTTTTGAGGTGGATGTACATTTAAGCTGTTACTAAGTTTTTTTGCTGTTACCATATTTCATCAACTCTAAGGCACATATTTTTCCCATTTAAACATCTCTGAAACAAGGAATACTTTTTAAAAAGAAGATGATGTACAATATTTTAATTGGCAACCTTTTCCCTTAGTGAATGATGTATTTAGCTTCTATGAGGAATGGTAAAAACAATGCTATTGTGAACTTTCTTATACATGTTGTGTTTCTGCAGTGTATAGATTTCTGGAAGTATATTCATTGTTGGGTTATGCGGTATATTACCATCAATTTTACTACATATTGACAAATTGTTCTCCAAGGTAATTTTTATGGATTTACGCTCCCACCACTAGGTAGGAGAGCTCCCATTGGGGTATAGCAAGTACTGTCTGACTTTTTGAATTTTGCCAATGGGTATAAAATGGTATCTCACTGTGGCTCTCATGTGCAAAAACTGGTGATCTTGGCATCTTTTCAAGGTCCTTTACTTTCACTAACCCATATTCTTGGGACTGACTCATCATTGACCTCCTGCTCCAAGCTTCTCATCCTCCTTTACCATAGTTAAATCTAACCACCATCAATAGTTTTACATGCACAGCAGGAGTTATTAAAAGCCACAAAGCTACTTATACACAAGTAAGTCCATGCTTGAAAACTCTCACTGAGGAAAAATACACTACATTCTCAAAAATTGCATCTAAAATTTTGATGGTGAATAATTGAAAATCACCTACATGCTCAATATTGTTAGAAATAGTAATAAATTATTTTATACTTCTATGATTGAATTCCTTGCCATCTTGAAAAGATAACTATAAAAATATATCAGTACAGAAAAATACTTTTTTTTTTTTGAGCTGGCGTCTCACTCTGTTGCCCAGGCTGGAGTACAGCGGCACACTCATAGGCACCCCAGCATCGACCTGCTGAACTTCAATGATCCTTCTGCCTCAGCCTTCCAAGTAGCTGGAACTATAGGCGTGGACTACCACACCTGGTTAATTTTTTGATTTATTGTAGAGACAAGGTCTCGCACTCCCAGTCAAGTTATCTGGGCTGGTCTCGAACTCCCCGGCTCAGGCAATCCACTCACCTTGGCCTCCCAAAGTGCTGGGATTACAGGCTGAGCCACTGAGCCTGGCCAAAAAATTCTTTTGAGATGGCAAAGAATTCAATCATAGAAGTATAAAATAATTTATTACTATTTCTAACAATATTGAGTATGTAGGTGATTTTCAATTCTTCACCATCAAAATTTTAGATGCAATTTTTGAGAATGTAGTGTATTTTTCCTCAGTGAGAGTTTCCAAGCATGGACTTACTTGGTTATAAGTAGCTTTGTGGCTTTTAATAACTACTGCTGTGCATGTAAAACTATTGATGGTGGTTAGATTTGACTATGGTAAATGAGGCTTGGAGCAGGGGATCAATGATGTCAGTCCCAAGAATATGGGTTAGTGAAAGTAAAGGATCTGTTGTAAAAATTATCAGACTGATCAATAGAGTAGAATGAATATCTCAAGCAACCAAGTATGTGTGTGTATACATACACACACATATAATATATATACACACATATAATATATAATATATATTTGAATTTAGGATATAATAAGGATAGCTGGTTACAAAAATAAATAAGTAAAAATTATTAATTTTTCTATAAAAATTATAACTACAAGAGAAAAAAGATCCCATTTACAATAGCAATAAAAAATTAAATAAGCCTGAGGGAAAAAAAGAAGAAATTTACAGACCCTATGTAGAAAGCTACAAAACTCTCCTAAGAGACATAAAATAGCTTGAAAAATGGGGAGACATAACTTGTTCTTTTTTTTTTTTTTGAAAGTAGGATTTATTGAGAGGTCAGAAAAACTCCTATGGTGGGAGGGGACCCTAGAGGGTTGCCCATTTTATTCTTAAATAGGTAAATAAGATTATCGAATCTTCCTAAGCCAATCTACACAATCAGTACAATAACCGATCAAATTTCCAACCCAAAGTTTTTTGGGGGGAACTTGACCAAAAGTGTATAATATTTATGCAGAAGAATGAAAGTGAAAAACTTTTCAGTGAATTTATAAAACAGTTACAATTAAGGAGAGAAAACTAATTTTATTTAGTAAATATATTTTAAAGCTACCAAATTTAAAGTCAAGAGCATCCAGAAATAAATCCAAGTGCATACAGGAAATTCACATGTGAAGATGACAACATTACAATTTGACAGGGGAAAGACAGTTATCTGATAATTATGTTGGAAAAATAACCATCTAAAAAAATAACTATTTTTCCATTTGGAGGAAAAAAATAAGGGGAATCCACATTTCACTCCTTATATTAAAATAAATTCCAGATGTAAATATAACTGGTTATTGTTTTATTGTAATGAGAAAGATACAAAACCGAGATGCAATAAGGGAAAAAAATGGATCATTCTGGTTATATACATTCTAAGTTTCTCTATGTCAAAACACATAAATAATAATAAAGTGTTAATTCATTAAAAATGTTTGCTGAACTTATGACATAGGCTTAATTTTCCCAATAAACAAAGATCTCTTTCAAATAAATACTAAAAAGCAAACAACTCAATAGAAAAACTGGCAAAAGATATGAACAGGCAATTAATGGTAGTCATGTGTAGGTGAGCAGTTCCCCAACTTTGTTGAACATTGGAATCATATAAAGAGTTTTAAGAAAATACTGATACCAGGTTCCCAGATACTTTGATGTAATCAGTATGATATATAATTTCGGCACTGGAATTTTTAGAAGGCCCTCTGGTGATTCTAATATTCAACAAAGTTTGGGAATCAGCGGAATATGCAATAAGCCTATAACAGATTATCACAAATAATTAAATGAATATAAATCAAAACAACAAAGAGGTGACATTTTTCATTTATCAGATTGGCAAGGATAAAAAGCTGATAAGAGTCTTATCAGGAAGGTGCTAGGAAGAGTCAACAAAACAAGCTTAGGATATAAATTGAAACAAACCTTGTGGAGAGCAATTTGGTAATCTCATTAATATGTAAAACTTGCACGGCCTTTGACTCAGCAATTCTATTTCTAGGACTTCATTGTACATAAACTCTTGCACAAATCCTTAAAGATATTTGATTTCACATTATTCCTGTAACTTTTTGTTGCTGTTGTTTGTTTGTTTGGGTTAGCAAGGGCTATGACTTAGAAGCTGCTGTTGGATAGAGGTGACAGGCATTTTCCCTTCCCAGTGTATCTGTGGTCTCTGGGCCTTGGACATTGTTTGTGTGGAACTGGACACCACTCTCCCTTAGGGACTAGCTGCATCCATAAATTTACATAGGAGCAGAGAAGCCTCCTGGGGGGGGGATAAGAGGATGGGACGCTGACTCCTCATTATAATATACACGGGGCAACCCCCCAAAACCCAGAACTTATTTACAAAAAATTGTGTATCTATTCTTACATGTTTACACTTCAGTCACCTTCAAAGTACTCTTGGTTTGATGTAATACACCTACTGAGACACTTTTTCCACTGCTCAAAACAGTTTCTGAACTGGTTAATTTTGATGCTTTTTAGTGCTTCTGCCGTTTTTGTTTCACCTCTTCCATCCACATCAGCAAAACGTTTCCTTTTGAGGACTTTTTCTTCCAGGGGAAACAAAAAATGATGCTTGGGGTGAGATCAGGTGAATAGGGAGGATAGGGCACAGGGGTCATGCTGTTTGGGGTCAAAGACTGCCAAAGACTCAGCAAGGTGTGGGCAGGCTGTTCATGTAGATCATCCATCAAGAAATGGGTAAACATATTGAAAGAATCTCCAAAAATATTTCACTGAAGCCAAAGGCAGCCTCTCAAAACAACGCTAGCTGGTACACTAATGCCAAGGGCTTCCTAGAACACTTACTTAGTGGAGGAAGCCTGTACTACAAGGGGCCCACTCTCCAAAAAATAATTCTATTTCATGGGGAGTTCCTCCTGTATATGAGGAACTAAAGAGGTTCCCAAGAGACCAATGGAAGTCAGATGACATGGAAGGACAATGGGAGTTCCAGAGAGAAAATGTACCTTAAGGAAGAGGGAAGGCTGGACTAGTGTGACCTGGATTCCATATTAAGAGTTAGCTTACTGGAGGCTAAGGCACAGGAATAATGCTGAAACGCTCATGCATATTCACTTTGCTACCATGGAGCTATCTTGGGGAAACTGGTGCTGTGTGTGGGGACTGACAGAGCTGTATCTTTACTAAATGATACATTGTGGCCAGGTCACTTTGCTGCAAGACTCTCTCTTGATCCTGACAGGGCAGGGGCACTCCTTAGCCCAAGCAAATACACAGAGATGCTTTTGTGGAGCAGTGTAGTCAGCAGACAAATGGTGGGGTCTGTCTCAGGGACGGGGAGTTCCTTGGAAATTCTCTGGGCTATTTGGAGGGAAATTTTGAATTTTCTGCCAACTTGGCAAGGAGGGGAGAGGAATCTTTGTAATTTGGATATTAATAACATATTTTGTGGGTTTTGGGGTAACATACATAGCATCAGAAATTATAAACAATCTAGACGATATGATGGCATATTATGTAACCATTTTCAAAAATCTTTGTTTTAATGGGAGGGTAAAATTATCACTACCTACTGTTAGGTAGAAATGACAAGTTTTACAATATGCACTTAATTTGACATATATAAATATATTAAGTGCATACTGATTGACATATATTTATATATTGACATATATTTATATAAGTGCATGTTGATTTCTGTGCTATATATGCACCCAGAAAAAAGACTGGAAGGAAATATATTAAGGGGTCAAAGAATTATCTCTACCAGCCTGGGCAACATGGCAAAATCTTGTCTCTACAAAAATATTAAAAAATTAGCCAGGTGTGGTGTGGCGGCACATGCCTATAGTCCCAGCTATTCAGGATGCTGAGGCAAAAATGATTGCCTGAGCCCAGGAGGTTCAGCCTGGGCAACAGAATGAAACCGAGATTCAAAAAAAAAAAGAAAAAGAAAAGAAAAACTAATTTTCAAAAAAGAACAAATTGCATGTTAAATAAAGCAAAAAAAAGTGCTGAAAGACAGGAAAAGAAGACTAAAATTTATTTCATGACTACTGTGTTCTAGGCCAGATGCCAGATATCTACATATGTCAACACTGTAAAAACATAGGGAAATTCTCTCACACGCATCCTTTGAGAGCAACAAGAGGCATTGCTTGAGGCTGGTGTAAGCCAGACCCACCCAGGAAAGGATTTTTTTCTCAAGTGCTAGGAGGCCCTCTCATCCTCCTACTAAGCAGCTGGCCCACTGTCCACCATCTGGATCCTCCTCTTCCTTCGACTGAAATATCCACCCAGAAGCGGCAAGGAAGGAAGCAAAGCCATGGCTCCTTGAAAAGTTGTCTGAAACAGATACTGGACAGCAGGGGCTTAAAACTACAGATTATGGAAGCTAACTTCA
Organism: Carlito syrichta; assembly: GCF_000164805.1. NCBI lineage: Eukaryota > Metazoa > Chordata > Mammalia > Primates > Tarsiidae > Carlito > Carlito syrichta. The sequence continues at coordinate 713,703 of NW_007035658.1, read as the reverse complement.
GGTATGAAAAGCCCAGAAGAAGATTAGATAGATGGTGTGTCATACCTGGTGGTGAAAATAGAACCTTTCAGGGTAGATAGATTTGACCTCAGTATAAGGGAGAATGTGGTCACTTGGAAAGTAAAAAACTTCCATCCTTGGAATTATGCCAGGGGTATCTGCCTGGAAGGTTCAGAGGAGATTCCTAGCTGACAATATGATCATATACCTAAAGACCCCTAAAGACTTCTCTAAAAGACTCCTAACTTGATAAATGAATTTGGTAAAGTTACAGAATCAACAGACACAAATCAGTAGCACTGCTATACACCAATAAAAACCAAGCTGAGAATCAAATCAAGAACTCAATTTCACTTACAATAACAGCCAAAAGTATATACCTAGGAATATATTTAATCAAGAAGGTAAAAGATCTCTGCAAGGAGAACTACAAAACTCTGCTGAGAGATTGCAGAGGACACAAACAAATGGTGAAACATCCCATGCTCATCATTGGAAGAATTAGCATTGTTAAAATGACCCAAAGTAATCTACAGATTCAATGCAATTCCTATCAAACTACCAATGTTGTTTTTCACAGAACTGGGAAAAAAAATTCTAAAATTCATATGGAACCCCAAAAGAGCCAGACTAGCCAAAGCAATCCTAAGCAAAAAGCAAAGCTGGAGGCATCACATCAACTGACATCAAATTATACTGCAAAACTATAGTAACCAAAACAGCACGGTACTGGTACAAGAGCAGACAAATGCACCAAGGGAACAGAATAGAGAATTCAGAAATAAACCCAAACACCTACAACCAACTGATCTTTGACAAAGCAGACGAAAACAAACACTGGGGAAAGGACACCTTATTCAACAAATGATGCTGGGAAAATTGGATACTTACATGCAGAAATATGAAACTTGAACCCTAACTCTCCCCATATACAAAAATTAACTCAAGATGGATTAAAAACTTAAATGTTGACCTGAAACCATAAAAATCCTAGAAGAAAACCTAGAAAAAACTCTTGTGGACATCAGCCTAGGCAAATAATTTGTGGCTAAAAACCCAAAACAAAAATAAAACAGTAGATCTTAATAAAACTAAAAGGCGGCCAGGCTTGGTGGCTCAACCTGTAATCCTAGCACTTTGAGAGACCAAGGCAAATGAATTGCCTGAGCCTCTGGGTTCAAGACCAGCCTGGGCAACTTGGTGAGACCTCGTCTCTACAATTAAAAAAAAAAAATTAGCCTGGCACAGCAGTGTGTGCTCGTAGTTCCGGCTACTTGGAAGGCTGAGGCAGAAGGATTGCCAGAGCCCAGCAGGTCAACACTGGGGTGGCTGTGAGCATGCCACTGCACTCCAGCCTGGGTGACAGAGTGAGACTCCAACTCAAAAAACAAAAACAAAAACAAAACTGAAAGTCTTCTGCACAGCAAAATAAATAATAAACAGCAAATTGGCAACCTATAGAATGGGAGAAGTTATTCTCAAACTATACATCTGACAAAGGACTAATATCCAGAATCTACAAAGAACTCAAATCTACAAAGAACTCAAAAAAGCAAATAACCCCATTAAAAAGTGAACAAACAACATGAACAGGTATCTCTCAAAAGAAGATATACAAATCACCAGCAAACATGAAAAAATGCTCAATATCATTTATCATCCAGGAAATGAAAATTTAAACCACAATGAATCAACTTATACCAGTCAGAATGGCCTTTATTAAAAAGTAAAAAAACAAAAACAGAAACAACAACAAAAAAACAATAGATGCTGGTGTGGAAGTGGAGAAAAGGGAACAATCATATACTGTTGGTGGGAGTATAAATTAGTACAACCTCTATGGAAAGTGATATGGAGATTTCTCAAACAACTAAAAGTAGATCTACCATTTGCTCTAGTAACTCCACTACCAGGTATCAGAAACAAAGGTTATTATATAAAAAAGACACCTGTACCCACATGCTCATCACAGCACAATTCACAATTGCCAAGATGTGGAATCAACCTACATGCTCATCAACCAACCAGTGGCTAATACAAACGTGGTAAACATGCACCATGGAATATGACACGGCTATAAAAAAGAATGGAATCATTTCCTTTGCAGCAACATGGATGGAGTTGGAGATCATCATCCTAAGGAAACTGACTCAGAAACAGAAAACAAACACTGCATGTTCTCACTCACATGTGGGAGGTAAATGGTCACAAAGATGGAAATAATAGACACTGGGGACACCAATAAGGGGGGAATGGGGAAAGGGTTCAGAAACTACCTACGGCACACAATGTTCACCATCTAGGGAAAGGATCACCTGAGACCCAGTCCCCATCACTACACAATATGTTCATGTAACTGATATGCATGTGTATCCCATGAATCTCAAATAAAAAATAAAGTGGACAAGGAGGTTGCTCTAGAATCCGGATGATCTCTTTCAGCTTTGAGATTCTGTTACTCTCTAGCCCTCGATGCCCCAGATTCAGGGGACCACTTGCTGATCGCTTCAGCCACTTGAGGTACCTGTGGGAGAGGCCTTCTGGAGGCCAGGCCAACCTTTGTTGCTTAATGCATAAGTGACTCTCATTGTGGGAATTCCACTAGGCAGGGAGGAGAGGACAGGACAGGGCCAGCCTGGTCTGGTGAGGGAAATATTTGGGGAGGCAGGACTTTGGGCACCCATACGTCAGAATCTGTGGGTGGCCATCCACTCTACCTTTCTCAGGAGCATCCCTGGAACTGATGGAAACATGGAACCTGATCTCTTGATCTGGGTGGCTCTCATCTGCTTACTGACACAATCTGGATGTCACCCATTTGGATGACACTCACAGGTATTCAGGGAACATCTGCAGTGTGGAGGTGGAGGATGCAAAAACACACACACACAGGCCACTGACAAAAAGTTTGCAACAACAACAACAACAAAATATCCCAGAGAGGCAAAACCCACACCGACAAGTATAAAGAAAAGAATAAGAGAGCTGGAGTTAGACCTGAATTCGTGTTTTGGCTCTGGCACTCTTTAGATGGGCAGCATTAGGCAATTATTTCTCTGAGTCTCCTTTTCCTCATCTGTAAAGTAGGATTATCTATTTCATAGTGTTGTAAAGATTACATACACACACACACTGAATATGCATATATACATACACATTTTTACATATAGTGACTGGCATACAGAGTCTGGTATATAATAAACCTTTATTAATTGTGACTGTTGGTGCTTTTATTATTTTTGTTTTAGGACAAACAACTGGGAAAGAACTAACGGTAAGCAAACTTACAAGGCCAAGAACCTAAAGGCTGGCATGGCTGGAGAAGGAGGAAAGCTTTGTTGTCTGAGGGCACAGAGTTCTGAGCACCTCCTAAATGCTGGACACTATGCACGAGGTTCTGAGTCTCAAAATACATGTGACGCGGAAGCTCTGGTGGACCTTCTGATGAAATACATTTGAAAGACAATGACCAAACAAATAAAAACAATTTGTAATCACCAATTGCTGTAAGGATTAGCAAGGAAAAGAATCTAGTGTTATGAAAGACAGGGACAGATTCAGATTGTCAGAGAGTCAGGGATGATGTCCCAGAGGAAGTAGACTTCACCCTAAAGCCTGAAGAAGAGTCAGGGATTCGCTACATATGGGCCGCAGTCAAGAGCTTCCCGGGCTGAAGGCATGGGCTGGCAGGTGTGGGAACTAAGCATGTGTGCTCGGACATGGTGTGTAAGGGGCCACGAGGTAAGAGAGGTCTGGGGAGGTTGATCTCTGAGGACTTGGAAGCCATGTGAGGAGTTGGCAATTTTCAGGGATAGGATGCCACTGAGGGGTGTTAGACTGGGAAATGATGTGAATAAGCTCACTCTGGCTCTGGGTGGGGACAGGACTGGGCAGGACTGCCCATCCACCTTCTCACCATTCAGATCTCAGTTCAGATATCACCCCCCCATCTGATGTTCCCTCCCTGCTGCCAGTCCCTCACAATTGCAATCACAAATGAGCACTTGGGTCAGGGTGGGAGGCAGAGATGGAGAGAAGTGATGGGATTCTAGAGGTGTTGATGAGTAGAATCCACATGGCCTGGTGACAGATGAGATGTGAGGGTGAGGCAGAGGGCGTCCAATGGGCTTCAGCATCCAGTGTAAGAGGCATGATACACAGGGCTGGTCCTGAAGGGAAGACCGTCAAGTACCAAGGTGAAGGCCAGTGGGGAGTCTTGGGGCTAAGTTTTGAAATGGGGCAAAGTTTGGAAAGACAACAGGAGGGGAAGGGAGAGCACTCTGAGAGCACACAGAGCTTGCCTCACTCTGTGTGGGTGGCACAGAGTAGGGCGAGCCCAGCCAGGAGAGTAGGAGAGCGGGGTGTGAGCTGTGGGCCACAGAGTGTGAAACCGGGGAGGGTGGGGGGGTTGGGTGGGGCCTCTGGAGCAGGCGGAGGTATCAACCTTGAAGTCACAGACAGTGGGAAACTGTTCGGTTCCTAGGCAGGCAGCCAGCCTACCAGGCAGCACCTGCCACTCAACCACCTGTGCAGAGGAAGGAAAGACATGACCCAGCAGCCACAGAGCGTGTGCTTTCTGAATATTTGCTGACCACCTATTCGGTGCTCGGATGTTGATGGGGAAAGACTCTTGGTTCCCAGGACACCACTTTCTCATTGGTTCCTTCCAACCTCAATGGCAATGCTTCTGTCTCCTTTGATGGCTCTTCTTCCTCACTGGGCACCTAAAAGGTGGAACAGGAGAGTGGAGACTTCCGCCCCTGCTCTTCTGTCTCTTTGCCCTGTCCTTTGAAGATGTCATCCAGATCCATGGCTTAAAAAACATCTATATATCTGCTTTATGCATTCAAACAGATAATCTCCCCAATGTGTCTCCTGAGTTCTAGACTTGTATTTTCAACTGCTCACCTGACATCTCCACTTAGATGTGAATCTTCAAGTTTAAAATGTCCAAGATAGAAACTTCTCATCCCCTCCACCGGACCCATGTCTATCCTAGTGTTCCCCAGCTCAATAAGGGGTACCTCCTGTTATTAAGGCAGAAATACAGGAGGTATCAGTGATTTCTCATTCCATATCCCATCCGTCTGCAGGCTGTGTGTACTCTATCTCCAGAAAACCCAGATCTGTCCATCTCTGCTGTCCACTGCTACCCCCTTCATCAAGCCACCATGATTTCTCTCTGGGCTACAGCAAAAGCCTTCTCACTTACTTCCCCATTTCTCCTCTGTCCCCCAGGCAACCCATTCTCCACAGGCCTGCCAAAGTGATCTGTGTAAAACACAAGACAGATAAAATTAATCCTCAGGTTAAAACCTTCCACAGGCTCCCAATGTGCTTCAGAACAAAATCAACATTGCAAAAGCGATGGACCAGCATAAGACTCTGAGTTCATCTACTACTGGCTTTGTCCTCTGTTCCTCTGCTCTCTAGATACACTGGTTTTCTCTCAGTTTTTAGAACAGACCATGCTTGTGTCCACCTCAGGGCCTTTGTTCATTCTGGAACACTTGCTCTCAGTCTTCTCATCATTCAGATCTTAGTTCAAATGTCAACCCCCATCTAAGCCCTCCCTGCTGCCAGTCACTCACAATCACATTTTGTTCTAACAGCTCCAATATCAGAAGTAGTCATGCATATTTACTGTCTGTCTTCCCCATTGGAATGTAAGTTTCATGAGAGCTGGATCTTGTTTGACCTGCTTAGCACTCTATCTTTCACTCCTAGGACAACACTAAGTTCATAGTGGGAGCTCAATAAATATTTGCTCAATGAATGAAAAAATGCTCCGTATGAGGTTCCCAGTCTTCTTCAAGGACTGTGACAAGCAACAGGAAGAGTTACCTAAGAGTGCAGGGCAGGGGATGGTAACTCCAAGAAGTGATTCACAGCTCATCTGATAAACTGATATTTGTTTTATTGTTACTGGAGCCACCTGGTAATGGGAGGCTCTAACTGGGATTCGGAAGACAAAGGCCTAATCCACAGGAGTGGTTCTGAAGGGAACAATCCAAGGGCCAAAATGAGGAGCTATTTGAATTTTGGTGGGTGTCTTAGTCTATCATAAGCTATAACAGAATACCCGAGACTGGAAAATTGATAAAGAACAGAGATTTCTTTCTTATAGTCCCAGAGGGTGGGAAGTCCAAGGTCAAGGGGCCCCCATCTGATGAGAGCCTTCTTGCTGCGTCATCCCATTGCAGAAGGTGGAAGAATAAGAGAATATGCAAGAGGGCGTTGACTCACCTTTAAAACAAACCCACTCTCTCGATAACCCACACCCACAATAATGACATTAATCCGCCAATGAGGGCAGCACTCTCATGACCAAATCAGCTCTTAAAAGCCCTGCCTCTCAACACTGTTGCATTGAGTATTAAGCATCCAACACATGAATGTAGGGGAACACAGTCAAACAATAGCAGCAGGTCCTTGCGGTGCCTTCAAAAATTGCCACGCTACAGAATTCTATGCAATCATAAAAAAGAATAAAATCATGTCCTTTGCAGGAACATGGATGGAGCTGGAGGCCATCATCCTAAGTGAAATAACTCAGAGACAGAAAACCTTGTACTGCATGGTCTCACTTATAAGGGGGAGCTAAGCAGTGGGTACATATGGACATGAAGATGGAAAGAAGACACTGGGGGCTCCAAAAAGACAGACAATGGGGTGGGGGAAGGGTTGAAAAACTATCTATTGGGTACAATGTTCACTATTTCGGTGATAGTTCAGGAGAAGCCTAAACCCCAGATTTACACAATTTTTTTTTTCTGAGTTGGAGTCTCACTCCGTTGCCCAGGCTGGAGTGCAGTAACACGCTCATGGCCACCCCAGCGTCCACCTGCTGGGCTCTAGCAATCCTTCCGTCTCAGCCTTCCAAGGAGCTAGAACTACAGGCATGCACTACCATGCCTGGCTAATTTATTTATTGTAGAGATGAGGTCTTGCCAAGTTGCCCAGGCTGTTCTCGAACCTGTGGGCTCAGGCAATCCCCGCACCTCGGCCTCCCAAAGTGCTGGGATTACAGGTTTGAGCCACCGTGTCCAGCTATGCACAATTTAACTATGCAACAAACCTGCACATGTACCTCCCGAATGTAAAAAAAAAAAAAAAATCTGCCATGTGAGTAACTGAGGACTCCACTGTCACCAAATGTATACATATCTCCCCATTCATACCTGCCTCCCATATATACATATGTTCCCTCTTGCAGAGTTTACACAAAGGTCTTAGGAAATGACCAACTGACTGTCTCTCAGAAATTCCACGGAAATTTGCAAAAAATAAAACATCTATCAAAAACTCTGACACTTCACCATAAATCCTAACAAATTATATGGTACGCATATGTACACAATGGAACGTTATTCAGTCATCAAAACGATAATTATGAAGTTTAGGTAGCAACTAGACAATATCTGTAAATATAATTTTAGGCTAAACCTTGGGCACAGATATGGTGTAAATTACAAGCACAACTATGTAAACATTATCTAAAGAGAAAAAAGACTGAACACGAACACAACCACGTGCTGCATAACAATATTTTGGTCAGTAATGGACTGCTTATGTGTCGGTGGTCCCATAAGATTACAGTACTATGTTTTACTGCACCTTTGTATGTTTAGAAATGTTTAGACACACGAATACTTACCATTGTGTTACAGTTGCCTAGGGTACTCAGTACAGTCACATGCCGTGCTGGTTTGCCAACCAGGAGCAATAGGCTACACCGTATAGCCTAGGCGTGTAGTAGGCTGCACCTTCTAGGTTTGTGTAAGGACGCCCTATGATGAAATCGCCTAATGAGGCATTTCTCAGAACATGTCCTTGTTGTTTAAGTGACGCCCACCTGCAGTTATTATATTAGGTTAATGGGATTGTGGTACATTTCTCCTTTATGTTTTCCAAACATTTTTAGAAATCACTTTTATGTATACCAAAATAAAAATATTAAAATTAAATACAATGTCTATTGTGGTTGTCTGTGTCCCAGCCACGTGGTCTTTCTGCCGTCCCCTCAAGCAGCTGGAAAAAGACAAGGGGCTGAGGGCACAGCCTCCCGCACCTGACAGGCATGGAGATGACAGTTCAGAGGGAAGAAATAATAGTAAAGTCATAACCACAATAATGACAAGGATCCACATTGCTCCTACTTCATATGCTGTGGGCATTGAGCTAAGACTGTGATTTACTCCCTACATCATTCTTTGCCCACCGATGAAGAAACTGAGGTTCGAGGAGGTTAAAGAATGTGTCTAAGGTAACAGGGTAGACGAACGACAGAGCCCGGTCTGATTCCAGAGCTCATCTCTTAACCACTTGAATGAGGCCGACACTTTCACAAATATTAAACCATTATGTTTTAATTGCTCCCATAAACTTCCAGCTGCCACCTTGAAGTGTGAGTCAGGAGGCTTTGGATGCCAGGGCAGGTGAGGGCAGGCCATCGACCTCTTTAGCAAGGCCACAGGGTGTGCCTTCCTGTCTCTCCCTTCAGCATATCAAGAGCGGGCCTGGCCGATGAGACACAGAGACTTCTGGAAAGGAGGTAGAGTTAGGAGGAGGAAGGGGAGAAGAGCCTGCTCACCTGAGTCCAGGAAATTGAAGAAGTGTTTAAGGTTAGGGTGGGGTGGTATGGGTCAGAGCTGAGGGAAACACTGGGACAGGGCTCTTGACCATTCTTCACATGTGCTTCTGGAAAGAGTTGTGGCAGAGGCCCAAGCCTCCGTGGGGATGTCAGTCAGCTTACACGGTGGAGTGCTGTTCCCGTGAGGACTGGGTCACCCCCGAAGCGGCCCTCAGTTGCCTGTGTGGTAGATGCAGGGTTGAGGTATTCAGGTGTGAAGCGGGACCTTCTGGGTCCAGACAAGATGACCCCATGGCTGAGGCTCAGGATGGATCCATCAAGCCAGACAGAGGGAGGCAGAGACCAGAGGGGTGCTGAGCATTGAAGGGACCTTGGCCAGTGCTCCTCGTGGGCGAGGCCTAACCTGGCAGGAGGAAACGAGGCTCACCCCCTGCACAGCTTAGCGGGCACTGCCATCGCTGAGACTGCAGCAGCCAGAAGGGCACAAGAACACCACCACCTCCCCAAATCGCTGGGTGCCTCCAGGAAGCTCACTCGTCCACCTGGAGGAGAAGCTGGGGGAGACAGATCCAGATTACCCGATGATTACCTAAAGAGTCTGTTGGATTTTGGTAGCCCAGAAAATTTACCAGGTGGGACTTCCTTATTAAAGGTTTTCTCGTCACTAACCAACAGGTGGCGTTCATCAGGTAAGCTAGGTAAGGAGTGAGGTGTCTATGATTACATTCACGACCCTGCTGTGCTGCTACACCAGATGGCAGAGCTTAAGCAGCTGTTATGTGCCAGGCACTCTGCTCGGCCTTCACATGCATCAGTTTGTTCACCCTTCTCAGTACCATATTAGCAGAAATATCTTTTATCTCAGGCTGCCCCACAAGATTAGCTGTGTGACCTTGGGAAAGTTCCTTAGCCTCTCTGAGCTTCAGTTTTTTTCATCAAATGCAGATAGGAATCCCCTCGCCAGGCACATAGAATGCGCTCAATAGAAGGTCACCACTGTTGTTAAAAGCTCCTGAGCACAGAGGGAGATAAGGACAGGTAGGTGATGGGGGTGGGGTGAAGGGACTCCTCCAGGAATGAAAAAAATTAACAAAAATGTAACATCTTATCTCTGTAGCAATACAGATAGGTGATCCTTATTCAGAATCAGGAAAGTAGGGGTAAGATTTAAGGGGCCAGGAGCCCTCTCCCCAGGAACACAGACATACCTGAGAGCCCCATGGCGTCATGGGATGTAAAGGTGGGAGACTGGAAGTTTCCAGGTCCTGTGTCTGCTCAAGCTCACTGGCATTTCTTCCTGACCTGCTGCCTTCCTCATCCCCTTGTGGGCTCTGTGGGACAGACACCTTAGTGCCCAGGCCAGGACAGACTTCCGAGGTCTGGAGGTCCATTCCAGTCGCCTCTCTGGGGCTCAGGACCCGCTGTGTGGAGCTGAGGCTGGTCCTTAGCAGCGAGGCGTTGTTGGGGCATCCTCCGGAAATTTCAAGGGAGTTTTGTAAGAACGTGAAAGCAACGCCATCAGATTCGTCCTGAAGATAAGCCAGGTGAATGATTAAGAAGCTGAAGGAAGCCAGGGCTTAGCAAGAGGAGGTCCATGTCTATCTCTGGGAAGATTTCAAACAATCTGGGTTTGCTTCGGTAGAGAGAAAAGTGTTACGCTGCATGAAAGGTAAGCAGGGAGCTAGGATTACGCTCACATAGGGCAGCTCTTGGGCAAGGGAGGCCTGCATTTCAGGGCTGGGATCCAGGCTCAGGCATGGCTCCTCACTGCTCAGAAGCTATTTTTAAAAGTGTGAAACTCAATACGTCAGTGGGAGAGGGAGAGAGGGCTGGTGGAAGGCAGAGGAGGCCAACCAGGCTCCTGAAGGAGACTCACTTTCCTGGGAAGGTGAAGCCACTCTTGGCTCGTGCCTGACCCTCTATTTTGAGCCCTGAAATAAACACCTGGCTTTGTGTTCAGAACTGATGGCGGGGACCATGGGTCAGAACAGAATTTAATCATTTACTCTGCCTGTCATTTCAGCTGTTTCTTTGGTTTAATAGATGTCGTGTCTGGCAGCTTAAAGAGGATGCATCACAGTTCTGTGCCAAAGCAAAAATAAAAACAAAATAAAATAAAAACAAAAAAACTCTCCTCTTTGTGTTCTGTTTACAAGTGTTTTTGAATGTACATTCAAAACGTGCATCTTTCTGTGTCTTCATGTGCTGGTTCTAAATTACCCAGCATCCTCTCTGTTTGGGAACACCCCATTACCCACCTCTCTTTTCGGAGGCGGTGGTTTTCCAGTGGACTGTCTCTGGCCTAAACGGCCCTATCAGAAACCAAGCAACAGCCAGACCCCACTCAGTCTGACCAGAGTCCTGTGTTTGCATAGGGGTCTGTGTAAAGTGTCATTTTTCTGTTTGCACTATTTGGGAAAAATAATAGCTTGCATGACCATGCTAATAAATGTCTACTGTAATCGTAAAAAAATTAAAAAGTTTGCCGCGTGAAATTTGGGCTGTTGTGGGTTTTATTTTGCATTGGTTATTCACAAAGTAATAAAGTAATGCTGGCTGGGTTCGGTGACTCAGCCTGTAATCCCAGCGCTTTGGGAGGCCGAGGTGAGTGGATCGCCTGAGCCCGTGGGTTTGAGACCCGCCTGGGCAACTTGGTGAGACCTCATCTCTACAATAAATAAAAAAATTAGCCGGGTGGTAGCATGCGCCTGTAGTTCCAGCTACTTGGAAGGCTGAGGTGGAAGGATCACCTGAGCCCAGCAGGTCGAGGCTGCGGTGGCCAGGAGCGGCCACTGGACTCCAGTCTGGGTGGCAGAGTGAGACTCCAACTCAAAAAAAATAATAATAAAGTAATGCTTACTGCAAATTGGATAAAGGACCGGGTTTTTTTTTTTCAAAAAGCATTAGTTTAAAAAAAAAAAAAGGTGTTTTCCTTGGTATGGTTAAAACAGCAAAATGTTTTGTTAGATTAAAATAGTTGTTTAGAAACTGCATAATATTCCATTGTATATGTGTACCACATTAAAAAAGAAGCTAGTTGTGGTGGCTCACACCTATAATCCCAACACTGGGAGACTGAGGCGAGAGGATTGCTTGTGCCCAAGAGTTTCAGACCAACCTAGGCAACATAGCAAAATCTCATCTCTCAAAAAATTAGCTGGGTGTGGTGGTGTCCACCTGTAGCCTTAGCTACTTGGGAGCCTGAGGCAGAAGTATCACCTGAGCCCAGGAGGTCGAGACAAGAGTGAGCCAGGATCATGCCACTGCACTTCAGCCTGGGTGACAGAATGAGATTCTGACTCAAAAAATGAAACAAAACAAAACAAAAAGCAGTGGTTTAGAATGTGGGAAATCCCATAGTTAGAAAAAAAAAAGCACCCCCACTTTCCAGGAACAGGCTCTTTAAGAAAGGGTGTTCTTCAACAAGAAAGCCTCTGCTGAGAAGCAGAGGGAGGAGATCACAAAGAGAAGGGTGTCCCATTCACATACACATTCAGATTTCCAGAATTGGCTCTTGGCATATTTAATTTGTTGTGTAGAGTAATAGTGTGTCTCTAGGTTTTGGAGGCTGAAGACTTACTTAACGAACATTCTATCCACCTGGAGGCCTTCAATTTCAGGGAAGTGAATAGAAAAAAAAATGAACAAATATAAAAAACACACCATAATGTATGTTGTTTAAATAATGATTATGATCCCATGTGGTGAGGCAGACTCTCTCTATCCAGATATACATGTGTAGCAGGAGAGGTGAATTTGATAGCGTATAGTTGGGGACAGTTAGTGGAAAAAATGAAATTGCTTCATGTTTACCCCCAGAATGAGATGAGACTCTGCAATAAACTAGTTCGGTTTGTAGAGTGCCTAGAGACCGTGCTTGGCAAGCCCCCGGGGACGGTCGTTGCTGCTGTTGTCACCAGGTACAGGCAGAATCTGCCTAAGGCACTTAGGTTTCAGGGAACAAAAGTCCACTTAATTTTGCTCCAAGAAAGAGGGGTGGGGCTTTATCAAGAGAAGATGACTTATCTTCAGCCATGGATCCAGACAGATCTCCTTACAGGTCCATGGAAAAAGTACTGGGTGACATCGGGAAAGACACAAGGCTGGGCTCAATACTTCTTCTTGACTCAAAAGTGGATAGTGCCTACCCAGCAAGGGGACAGCGGGGGTGCCGTGGGGAGGGTGGGTTCCTGCAGGTCTTGAGCATATTGTTGGCAAACTACCCAAATTTTCTGAGCTGTCTGTTAGTGCTTTTTCTGCCCAACCCCCATTACAGGAAGTATAGCTTCAATAACCTAGCTGAATCCCAGAACTGATTCCTAGGAATATTATAGATAGGTTATAGTTATGTTTGCAATTCCTAAAATGATCTCAGTATCACAATGATCATTTTTGCAAAAAGAAGATATACTGTCTTTTTCGTATCCCCCGAAGGTGGGCATTTTCCTAACTTTCCTTCAAGAGCCAGCTATAACGGTGGTGGCACTTGGTGCCTCTCTGCCTTCTCCTCCCCAACTTTTAGGGATTCTTCATCACAGAGTAGGAGAGGGCTTGGCCGAGTTAGAATTTCCCTCATTCTCGGGGCAGAATATTGAAATGGGGAGAACAAGGTAGCTCAGGGCCTCATGTGACCGGAGTATGGTGTGGAACGCCTCTGGTCCCACCACCCTGGCAGGCCTTGGGGAATGTGCCCGTGAGGCTGGTCCAGGTGGGTCTGAGGCAGGAAGATGGCAGCCAACCAAAGCCATGGCCGCCGGGGGCCATGGAACCTGCGGGTGTGCACCCCGTACAGCCCTCCCAGTTTCATTCCCAGAGAGGGGTTGGAGGGGCAAGCCGGGAAGCAGGTGCTGGTGGGGGGCCATGGTCAGGCTACCCAGATCGTCTGGCAGTGGGCAAAGAGGAGAACTTCAGAATAGCTGGAGCATCTGTGTTTCATCATCAGTGCTGTGAGACAAGGGCAGGGCAGCATGGGATGACAGGCTTGTCAACAGTGACACCATGTGGCACTAGGAGCAAAAACCGACAGTCTGCTGGAAACCTTGCTGGCGGGAGTGTGTCCAGTTTCCTCTCCTCGGGACTTTAATGGGCATCTCTGGAGGGTTTGTGGTTGTGACTGATGGGAGAAATCCAGGAAGGAAAGAAATAGTTCTAAGTTTGGCGGTTGAAGGCTTGAAGTCAATTAGATTCATAACTAGAAAGAATATCATCTCAACTTGAACTGCCAACTGGGAAGTGATTATGCGTCGTTACCTTGGGGTCTAGTCATCACCCCTGGCATAGACAAAGATAATGTAAAACACCCATGTCGTAGCGTGGAATCTTCCCATCATTGGAAGGGCACTCACCCCTTCCCAAATGATGTGTACACTTTCTGCACCCCCCTCCCTCCAGCGGTGCCTAGCTCTGTCAGTGGCCCTGCCATCCGCCCAGCAGATTAGTCAAGACTCTTTCGGTCGTAGGTAGAAGCCAAACTTAATGAACTAAACCATAAAAAGCAATTTATTGCCTCACTTAGCTTGGAAAGGTGACAAATTAACGCACAGAATGGAAAGAAATGAAGATACTGAGAAGTTGAGGCAGGACAGAATCTGGGATTCCAAGCAGCCTGGACTCTTTGTCCTGCTCTTTCCTCCTCTGCCCCCCTCTACCCAGTGGCCTGATTCCCTCTTCTGTAGACAGACCCTTTCCGCCTGTGGGGAATGCGGTCATCGGCAGCCCAAGCTTAGTGACCCCAACATCGAGGGAGATTTTTCAACAGGCATCTTTATGACAAAGCAGGGCTCTGATCAGCTTGTTTGAGCGAGGTGCCAAGGTGGTGACATACTGAGATAGGCCAGTCCTGGTCACGCCCTCTCCCCTGAGGCCCCTGGGCAGGAGTTGTCAACAGAGAAGAGTGATGAGGACACTTGCTTGGCAGGCACAAATCAAAGGTTGCTACGTTCCGCGATGCAGATGGTGGCGCCCCCGGATCTTTGCAGCGAACTCTTAATTGAAGCTTGACACACACACACAGAAAAGTACATGGCTCTCAAGTGTGCAGCTTGCTGAATTTGCACTGCATACACCTCTGTAACTAGCACCCTGGTCCAGAAACAGAACATCATCTGCATCCTAGAAACACTCTTTGTGCTTCCTCCAACCATGGTTCTCCTGGCTCCCAAAGGTAAACACTGTCCTGATTGCTGCTACCACAACTAGTCTGATCAGTTTTGAAACTTTACATAAGTGCGGTCATTCAGTATCAGGTCTCCATGTCTGGCTTCTCACATTCCACATTATGTTTATGAGATCCATCCATACAGTATGTAATACAGAGTGTTTATTTTCATAGCTGCATAGTATTCCATTGCGCAAACAGGCCAACATTTATCCAACCACTTCGTTGTTGATGGATATCCTAGCCATGAATGGGAAAATCTCAAGTGCCATTGGCATGTGCTAGCGTGGTGAGAGGCTTTACCTTGGCATTTATGTCTGTGAACTTTGAATTAATGTCCTTCTTTGAATACACACGTACATGCTGGTTCCTGGCGAATATAGAAGGTTGCTACCTGACTTCAAAAGCATATTTTGTTGAAAGATTTACAGAGCGATGAGTACGCTGCATGTTTTCGGGGACCTGAACACCTGGAGTATTTTGCCAACCGGGCAAATTGTCCCAGCAACAGTCACTTGGCAACACCGCCCCCTGGTGGCACCCATCTGAGCTGCAACCTTAGCTCACAGAAGAAGTTAATTGCTGATTTTTCAAACAAAGCATTATAGCAAGTGTCACCACTCAGGACTTAAACCAATGACCATTCACGTGAATAAAAGTGACTGTCTACATGGAGCTGTATCCAAGCAGGATAACAGATCCATCTCTAAAATAATGATAAAAATAACAATGACCACTTATCAGGTACTTACTACGTGTCTGGTATTATGCCTCATTAATCACACGCAGTATTTGGTGTAAACCTTCCAGCATGCCGTGAAGTGGCTACTGTTGTCTCCTTCTAGAGATGAGGAAAAAGAGGCTTAAAGAAGTTCAATACTCATCTCAAGGTCCACAGAGACAGGATAGCCCTCTCCTATGATGAGGGTCTTTTTGCCTCCTCTGATGCACCTGGCTGTTCCATGCTCACCCAAGGTTCATTCCCACAGACCAGTCCCCTCCCTGAGGAGGGCTAGACTCAGAGAAGAGCTCACATTTTCTCCTGGGGCTCTCTGCTGGGAGGCAAATATTTCTAGTCCTCTTCCCACATCTATACCAACAACGGGAAGAACAATTATTTTTCTAATGAGTAGAATTCCATTTCGTGACCCGCCTGGGCAACTTGGTGAGACCTCATCTCTACAATAAATCAAAAAAAATTAGCCAGGCGTGGTAGCACACGCCCGTAGTTCAGGCTACTTGGAAGGCTGAGACAGAAGGATCGCCGGAGCCCAGCAGGTCGAGGCCATGGTGGCTGGGAGCGGCCACTGCACTCCAGTCTGGGTGACAGAGTGAGACTCCAACTCAAAAAAAAAAAAAAAAAAAGAAGTCCATGACATTGATTGAGGCACATCGTGCCGGTGGGTGGGATTTATACACCTGAAGGCCAAGAGCCACGTGCATGTTTTCTCTATCTTCCTGCCCCAGGGAAGCGTCAGGCCGGCCTGTTCTCTGTCCCTACTTTTCTGTAAGACCAGGTATTAGATGGGATGATCAACTTGTCCTGGTTTGCCCAAGACCTTCTCCATTTTTGCACTGAAATTCTCTCATTTCAATAACCCCCTAAGCCCCTAGCAAGTTGACTCTCCCTCTCAATCTTGGGCAAGTCATTGGTTGCGCCACAGATTTAGCCATCCTAGATCCTGTGAGAGGATGCGAAATCCCTTAAGCCTCCTGGCTTATGATATGTTGGCCAATCCAGGAATTCCCAGATCCTTGGGCTGGGGTTGAGGATCATCGGGGCTTGTCCTACCTGTCAAAACGAGCCTCAGCAGCGCGTGGGGTAGCCCAGCATGTGAATTCCACAAGGAGATGGCCTGGATTCGGAGCCTGTACATAGCTGCACCTCTCGCTGGCTCTGTGATCCTGAGCAAGTTACTTCACCACCCCAGCCTCAGAACCTAGCTCTTAGCACAGTGCCTACCTCACTGGGCTGCTGTGAAGATTAAATGTGGAAATGCAAATGCTTGGAAGTGTTTAGCTCACAAGTCGCACTCAATCTGTGGCGGCCATTGCTACTTCCCTTTGTTCCTTTTACACAGAACTGCCCACCAGCTTCCCAGGTACCGATCCTAAGACTTACTTCTTATTATTATGAAATTTCATAAATACAAATAAATATATATCATGCATTCTCACTTGTTATGTAAAGAGTAACAAAATATATGAAGGGGGACCCCAAAAAACCAGAATTGTCTTCTGGAGGGTGGGCCAACTGTAGTACAAGCGTCCCCCACTAGGTGAGAGTTCTCGGAACCCATTGGCATCAGTGTACCGGCTGGTGTTGTGAGAGGCTGTATTCAACTTCAGTGCCTTTTTTTGGGAAATTCTTTCAACATGTCTGCCCATTTCATGATGGGTGATTTACAAGACCATCTACCCACACTCCACTGAGTGTTCAGCAGTTTTTGACCCAAAACAGCATGGCTCCTGTGCCCCACCCTCCCTATTTACCCAATCTTGCCCCAAGAGACTTTTTTTTTTTTGTTTTCCCAGATGAAAAGAGTCCTTAAAGGGAAATGTTTTGCTGCTGCGGAAGAGGTGAAAAACAAGCAAGCAAACAAACAAAAACCAGCAGAAACACTAAAAGGCATCAAAATTGACTAGTTCAAAAACTGTTTTGAGCAGTGGAAAAAGCGTCTTGACAGGTGTATTGCATCAAGTGAAGAGTACTTTGAAGGTGACCAAAGATTAAACATGTAAGAATAAATACACAATTTTTTACAAATACATTTCTGGGTTTTTAGGTCCCCCCTTGTATACCCAGGTACTCAAACTCCCTCTCCCTCAGCTTAGCATAGAATGTTACCAATGCTTTTGAGGTTCCTTTGCATCTCTCTCTAGTTATAACCCTACCTGTGAGGGTAACGAGAAATCTGAATTTTGTGTTTATTTCCTCACTTTTTGTTACAAGTTTATTGTATGTATCTCTAAACAGTATGTTGTTAAGTTTTGGATATTTGGGTACTGATCGAAATGCAATCACACTTACTTTTTCACTCCACATTTTGTTTTTGAGATTCATCCATGTCAATGTGCAAAGCCATTGTTCATTATTTTTCTTGGCTGTATAGAATTCCACTGTTTGAATGCACCTTATTTATCCATTCCACTATTGATGAACATTTGGATTGTTGTTAGCTTTTTGCCAATGCAATCATGCTGCCACAGTCTCATATATGTTTCCTAGTAAACTTGTGCACAAGTTACTCGAGGGTATCAATCTATCCTAGAAGTCTTTGTTGATTGTTCAGTGGCAAAGACCTGCTCCCTGGTTTGGTTTTCCTTATACCTCAGAATTCTGAGTCTAAGACTCTACTCTCCATTAAACTCTCTTTTCCTGTATTTTAAACTAGAATTCATGATTATGAGTGACAAAAAGCCAACTCAAATGAGATTAGAAAAAAAAAAATAGAAGGAGAGGAGGGAAGAATGTATTGGGAAGAATAACTGAGCAGTCTGGAGGGAGACTGGTTTGATCTTAGACTCAACACTGTCAACATGGTGCAGTGTTTCTCTCCATCCCTGGACTTGGCCACCCCTGTGTTCCCTCCATCCTGAGGCAGGTTCTTCCCTCCTCAGGACCAGATGGTAGCAGTCAAATCTGCCTCACAATATCCAGGTCAAATGCAATGGGAGCGAACATCCACCCTTGCAGCTCTAAAGCCTCCTAGCATCTTGTCAACTGTGCTGGGTCACTTGCTTATCCCTACACCGCCCCTGTGGTGAGGGAGGTGCAGCCCTCCCTTCGAGCTGGGGTACGGTCAGTCAGATCTCAAGCTTGTGGGCTGAGAGTGATAACCACAAACAGCCCCAAATAGTGTGTCCAATACACCCCTGGGTCAATGGTGGTTGAGTGTGATGAGCTAAAAGTCCCTGGGTCCCATCTAGCCTTGAATTCTGACTGTGTGGGCTCTTCCTTGCCCCTCTGAGCCTTTTAACACCATAGCTGGGCCTGATCTCTACAGAACTCTGCTAGCAGACGGACTTCGTGTCGACATTCGTGTCTCCAGTCCTCCAGAAGATTTCCCCTTTTTATTCTCAAAAGTGTCAGAGACCACCTCTGTGAGCACATTCCTCTTACCAGACAATGTGACTTCTCAGAGGTGGCCCACCATAGGACAATTTCTCAAACCACACCCTCTGCCAAGTCCAGGAGTCTTTCTAGAGGGTCTTGTGCTTCTTGCCTCCAAGGTTGCAACCTTCAGAGTCTCTGTGGACCCTCACCTTCCTTGAGCTCCTGAATCTGATCTGTCATGGAATTTGGGTATTTTTTTTTCCTTAAAAATGTCTCTCAGAAGCCGGGATCGGTGGCTCAGCCTGTAATCCCGCGCCTTTAGGAGGCTGAGGTGAGTGGATTGCCTGAGCCCACAGGTTCGAGACCCGCCTGGGTAGTGAGACCTCATCTCTACAATAAATAAAAAATCAGCCGGGTGTGGTAGCACATGCCTGTAATTCCGGCTACTTGGAAGGCTGAGGCGGAAGGATCGCTGGAGCCCAGCAGGTAGAGGCTGTGGTGGCCGGGAGTGGCCACTGCACTCCAGTCTTGGCGACAGAGTGAGACTCCAACTCAACAACAACAAAAAAATAATGTCTCTCAGACTCTTTCACAGACTGGCTCACACAATTGTGGACGCTTGATGAGTTCAAGGTGTGGTGGGGTAGGCTGACAGGCAGGCTGGAGACTGACGGGCTGGAGGAAGAGTTGCAGTTTGAATCCAAAGACAGTCTGCTGGGAGAATTTTTTTCTAGCTCAAGGGAGATCAGTCTTTGTTCTATTAAAGCCTTCGAGTGATTTGTTGTGGCCCACCCACATTCTAGGCGGTAATCTGCTTTACTCAAAGTCCATCAATGTAAATGTGAATCTCCCTTCACAGAAACATTCAGAATACTGTTTGATCAACTATCTGGACACTGTGGCCCAGGCAAGTTGATGCATAAAATTAATTATCACAGTTACCCCATATCAGATTAAGTAAAACCCTAATTTATTAAGAGCTTTTTCATAAAGTCTGAGTTTGTGTTTAATTTTATCAAGCAATTACTTTTATATTATTGTTCTCATCTGGTCTTATGTTTTAAAAATTTGTAAGTTTTCTAATGTAAAATCATTCTTGCATTGTTGAGATAAATGCAATCTGATCTGGAAAAAGATGTCTCTCAGTTCATCCTTTACTCACTGTCCCCTAACCATAACCTGAGCTGGGGAAAGGGCAGAGTGCCAGCCCTGTTCTGGGACTGGTGACAAGACACCCGCTGGGCCTTCCTGCCTCTGCCAGTTGTCTCTAGGCCTGGCCAGGGAGGGGGCCCACAGGCTGCTAGAAGAGCTTGTGCAATTTACATGGGAGCTTTTGGGTGGCGGCCTGACAGTTGCCCGGAGTCACAGTCTTCATCCAGATCAGGGTAGGGCTGACAGGGCCTCCTGGCCCTTGGGTAGTGAAGGGGCCTGAGGTGACAGCAGCTAATTGGGGTGGGGGGGCGTGGCATGGGACAGACAAACACACTCACCCCTGTGTGCCACTTATGGCCTTGAGTCTTGGCCCTGTCTGCTGTGAGGGCTGTGTGGAACCCTCCTCAGCCATCTGTCTGACTTTATTGAAAGTTTCCCAGGGGGAAAGAGTCCTTTTTTCGACTTGTGATCCCTCTCACTCTCCAGAGCATTGGTGCCCGGAGATGGCCAACCCCCAAGGTTGAAGACACAGTCCTCCAGACTGCCATGTCTTCCTGGGTGTTTTGGCCCCCTCTGCGGTAGAGGTTACCAAACTGCACAGTCTGAGGAACAGTCCCACAACACCGCCCTGACCTTAGTCACCAGCCACAAGTTCAGGAGTCCCTAGAGTCACCTTCCCTTCAGACCAGCTGTCTATGGGTTGGGGGGTGCTTACAACCACTCTTGGCTTCAATAATTTGCTAGCGTGACCTCACAGAACTCAGAAAAGCACTAAATTTATGATTACAGTTTTATTATAGCAAAAAAGATACGAATTAAAATCTTCGCTTGGGGAAGAGAGGCACAGGGCACAACCTGGGAGGGGTCCCATTGGAAAGTCTCCAGCTAGGCATCCTCCCTCCCTGGACTTCTGAGAGTGTTCCCTCCTCCCAGCCACAAGGTGTGACAAAACCCGCAGAGCGTGGTGAACCGAGAAAGTCTGCTCCAGCCTTTAGTGTCCAGAGATTTTATTGAGGCTTGATCAGATACAGCCCGGGTGACTGACCTTTAGCCTCCAAAGCCCCCCAGCAAACAGACACTCCTGTGAGACAGATCATTCCCAGGCCTAGAGAGAACCTCCTGGTAACCAAGGGTTACCAAGGCTAGACCTCTCTTCGCATGAAGCTCATGATTCACTACAAGCAGGGCATGTTACAAAGTCAGCGTGCAAAGGTGCAGCGTGATGTCATGGTTAGAAGCCAAGGCCTTGATTCCAGCAGCCTCCAGCTCCAGTCTTGGCTTTGCTACTTTTGAGCTGAGTGACCTCGAGCAAGTTGCTCAACCCCTGTTAATGCCCACCTGCCAAAGGCCACTAGGGACATCCCAGTAGGCAATTCAACCGTCGCCCCAGTGGTCAAACACATGTGAGTTTATTGGTACTTGCTGCAACCAAGGAGACTACACCCCCTGGGGAGCCGCAGAGAATCTCAGTAAGTGGTTGGTGGGGGAGGTGGGGGTTGCTTATTGTAGTGTTTGGGTTTGTGTGAGGTGATTTTAGAAAATGTTCAAGGAAGCAAAGTTGTGCTCTGAGTTGGGATCTGTCTGGGATCTGAGAGTAGGGGCAATTCTACGACTGGGTATCTTCATAATTTTTCTTGGGGGAGGACAGGGTGGGACTAAAAGAGATACATAACTGATGAAGAAACAGAAATCTTGTGCAAACAAGAGATGGCAATGTTTGGTCATTTTGTGGCTTCACAGCGATCTTATCCATGCTCAGTCATATTATTGAGTGGTCTTGTTTCTGTTCTGCTCCATCACAGTCGCATAGAGACTCGGCTGCTGGTGCTCCGTGAGGACACCAGGGCCCGACAACCAGTTTCAGGGCAGCTCCCAGCAGACCCAGTCACTGGATGCTTGTGCTCCCGTCTCACCCCTGAGTTTCATCATTGGTAACATGGAGATAATAATGTTACCTAACACATTAGGCAGCTGTGGAATTAAGGAAAATAATATATAATGCTGGACATAATACATAACACAACAGCCAGTAAGTGCCATCATCATCATTGTTCACTTAAAAAAAGAAGGGTTTGTGATCAAATGGAGAAAGCAGAGAATCAAAAGAAAGCCATGGACAGAAGAGACACAGAGAAGAAAGGTCCTGAGAGAGGACATCAGGTGAGGGCATTCTCGAGCCAAGGCCTGTCCTGAAGCTCCTACTGTGGCCTCCACCAGGGGCCAGGGCAGCCACAGGTGTGTGTGAGAGTGTGTGTTATGTATAACCTTGAGTGGGGGAGGTAAGAAGTTTGCCAGTGATTCACAAAAAAGATTATACACTATGATCAAATGGAATCTGTCCCAGGAATGCAAATAGTTTAATATAAAAAAAATCCATTAATGCAATTAATTAACAGAACACAAGAAAAAACCATGTGATCATTTCCATAGACACAGGAAAACATTCGACAAAACGTGACACCCTTCATGATAAAAACACTCAATGAATAAGGAAAAGAAGGGAATTTCCTCAGCCTGATAAAAGATGCCTAAGCAAAACCCTCAGCTAATATCATATCGAATGGCAAGAGTCGTCAGGAACAAGACAAGGACATCTGCCCTTGCCCTGTCCATTTGACATTATGCTGGAAGTTCTAGTCAGGGCAATTAGGGAAGAGAAAGAAATCAGAGGCATTCAGTACAGGAAGAAAGAAGTAAAACCATCTCTATTTGCAGATAGCATGATCTGTATATAGAAAATTCTAAGGAGTCCACAAAAAATCATTAGAACTAATAAACAAGTTCAGCAAGCTTGCAGAGTACAAGGTCAACACACAAAAATCAACTGCAGTTCTATAAATAGCAATGAATGATCTGAAAATGAAATTCAGAACATAATTCCATTTACAATATCATGTTTTAAAATAAAATACTTAGGAAAAAGTTTAACTAAACAAGTACAGGGCTTGCATAGTGAAAGGAGGAGGAGGAGGAGGAGGAGAAGGAAGAGGAGGAAGAGGGAATGTCTTCATGATATACTATTATTCCCAATGCCTGAAGTCAACTCTCAGGTCAGGCCATCCCCTGCCCTTCCTGTCCCTACTCCTGATCTGACACCCCTAGCTTACCTCCCAAATCCATTCTGCTCAGGCACGAAAGAAATTATGTGTGAAAGTTTGTCTGGTTGGACCAGCTGTTCTACACACTGGCCTGGTGAAGAGTTTATTTTCAACTCCTCTCAAACCAACCATGCCTGTAAGGGAGAATTCTGGGTGGGGTGCAGAGCCCTCTGGACAGTGAGACTAGTCACAGAGGTGGCCCAGGTCTGGGAGAGCCTGGAACTCCAGCCAGGGAGGGCTGTGACTGTGCCCATCTGTAGACTGGGTTCAGTCTCCAGCCCCTGGAGGGTCAGACTGTGGCCCTTAGGGTCCTGAGGCCTTGAGCAGCCTCAGGTCTGCACCCCTGGAGGCCTTGCCTCTGGGGCCCGGTGCTTTAGAGCAGTCCTCAAGGCCTGCAATATGGTGCCCTGGCTGTTCCGCACGTTGTAGTCACTGAGCCGCAGAAGGCGGTCAAAGTCTTCCTCCTTGTAGGTCATGTTGAACAGGGCATAGGGGGAGGTGGCTCCAGTGAGATCCACCTGGCCAGCTTGGAGCTCTTCGGGGCTGCGCGGGACACCTGTCCAGGGGTGGGAGGGGGGTCATGAGTCAAAAGAGAGGCCTCCACTGCTGGGCAGGACTAAGCTCCAGCAGCCACAGGGAAGGGTTGCTCCCCACTGGAGGGGCCATCGCTCTCTCCTCCGTGCTGTGTCCTTTGCCCAGAAACAGAAATGAGGGTAGTAGGATACTATCTGGAGGGATGAAGAGTTTCCTGTCCTGCATTTCCTGGTAGTGGCTGGATTCTTTAAGCTCATGGTGGAAACAAGGGGATGCAAGAACCAGTCCTTGCTGAGAGAGAAAATTCTTTAGAGATGTGGGTTGAGCATGCTAAGTGCCAAGCTGGGAGCTCTGGAATTATAGTGGGAACCAGAAGGCTGGGAGTAATTAAGTTCTCCTACCATAAGGAGATAACACTCAGACCAGTTGGTTGGAAAAGAGAACAGGAAGGAATGATGAGGGTTTAGATTTTGAAGCTCCTGTGGAGAGGCTCAGCTCCCTGACAAGGGGCCCCAGCCTAAGTGGGATCAGTATGGTGAAGGGGACATTGATCTCTAGCCCCCACTCCCACCACAGAGCAGGAGGGCAGAGGAGCCCAGGAGCAGCTGGGGGTAGTAGAGGAAGGGGAGGCAAAGGAACCAGGGTCATGACAAAGAGGACACCAGCACAACGACCTTGCAAGCAGGGGACCCTGAGGGGATCTGGGCGTCAATCAGCAAGGAGACTGGGGTGGGTGTCCGGGTGGGATTGCCCTAAGACTTTATCTGGGCAGACTCTCTTTCCTCTGCTGGGTGGCTGGGATTAGGGCTGGAGGTAAGCCCAGGGCAAGCCTCTGAGGGGCCAGCCTGCCTGGTTGTTAGGGAGGGGCTGCCTTACCAGGGGCTGAGTGGTCCTTGAAGGAGGCATTGACCAGTGGGAAGTGCAGCAGGACAGGGGCCTCGGGGCAGGCGGGGTCCGAGAAGAGGTGGCACTCCCTGGGCTGGCGCTGGTCCTGAGGGCTGGGCTCCACTCGGGGGAAGGGCAGCCCCTGGGTCCGGCAGTACAGCTCAGTCTGCTGCAGCGCCTGGCAGGGAGAGGGCGGCCCAGAGTGAGCCAGGCCAGCCCAGATTAGTGCCGGGATGGTTTTGGCCCAAGCTGCTGGCTCCATGTTAAGACAACAACCTGGTTCTGTCCTGTTAACGGCCCAGCTAGGCTGCAGGTGCCTTGGAGAGACCCGGAGGGAGTCTAAGGATCCTGGGGGTCTGTAATGCAGGTGGGGTCTGGACCCAGTCCCCTCTCCCTTCACCCTGGATTGCTATTGCTGGATTATTCAAGCCCCAGAGCCTAGAGGGCCTCAGCGGGAACCTACATCGGCACTGAGTCTCCAGGGGAGGTCTGGGGGATGGCGGTGGAGAAACCAGGGTCCCTTCTCAGTTCTGTCCGCTGCTCCTCTTTGGAGCATGGCCCCAGCACCACCAAAGCTCATTCCAGTTGAAGACCCTGGTAGCGGCCAGTGGAACAGCACCTGTCACCCCTCCTTCCCCCTGGGGACCCAGGAAGTATGGGGCAGTGGCTCAGTGGCCCTGCCGTTTGCCTCTGGAGCTTGGCCGGGCTGGGCAGAGGGGTTCCCGTGGGGGACCAGGGGTACCTCAAAGGGCGATGACAGGGAATAGTCGAAGGAGAGGATGAGGTCCAGCCTGCGGCCTGGCCGGAACATGGAGGGATAGCTGGTGTTGATGAAGTAGCTGGCGTCGACCAGGCAGAGCTGAGGCTCCTGGGGGGTCAGCTGGCCAGGAGTGGAGTCTAGCTGGCAGTCTGGTGGAAGAGGCATGGCAGTCAGAGGGAGCCACCCTGCCACAGGTCGTCAAGCTGTCCTTGTCTTACCTCTGGATCACTCCCTGAATGTGCATGCTACCCCACCCTTCCCCAAGACCTCTCGAGGGGATCTTCTCCAGGCCACACAGAATTGAATGCTGTCACCCCCACAGCCTCTGCCAGCCCTCAGACACGGCCTGTCCCGAGCCAGGAGCCCAACCCAGTTCCCTGAGACCCACAGCCATGACCCTGACCTGCCCAGGTAGAGAAGTCCTTCTGGCTGCGGTAGTCCTGGTGCAACTGCAAGCCCTGGAGGAAGTTGGAGCTGCTCTGGTGGAGTGGTCTGCCCGTCAGGAAGCCCTTAAATGCCTGGGCCAGCATCGTTCCTGGCTGCAGCCACAAGGGATCCAGCCATGAGGACATCCTTGAGGAGGCAGGGGTCTCCTTCTCTGCAGTCAGAGAAACAGACACTGGTCCAGTGAGGGGCCTGGAAGTGTCCAGCCCTTCTTCCCCTCAGACACCCAACCCCCCCAACCAGAGTCTGAAGGGAGCAGCCTCACCCAAGCTCCCTCTCAGCGCCCCCTTTCCCACCTATGTTCCTGATCTTGTCCTTGATATGCTGCTTCCAGGCCTCCCCAGAGCTAGTGAGGTCGTACCAGGCATCCAGCAAGTTCAGGGAGAAAATGTTGCTCCAGATAGCTGAAGGCCAAACCCCCAAGAGAGTCAGCCCTCAGGTCCCAGCACCCTGCCTCCCACCATCTAAAAGCCAGTGGTCCCGCCCATGGGTGCTGCTGATGAAAACGGAGTGGGGAGAGGGCTGTTCCCTTAACAACTCTTCCCACAGCCCACCCCTGCCTCTTGTCCTGGGGCTCTGCCCAGACCCAAGATATAGGAGTCCTGCCCATGCAGAGGCCTGGCCTGGGCCTGGGCAGGGCCTTCAGAGTGACCGCCCCTCACCTTCCAGAAAGCAGATCCGGGGCTCGGGGAGCCTCCTCATCAGTCGCCCCATGAAGAACTCAGAGCCGAAGAGCTCAGGAGGGACAAAGGCCCCGTACTTCAGGAACCCGACCTCATAGGGGGAGAACTCGACCCACTCTAGGGGGGTGGGAAGAGAGGCAGGAATGTGAGGAGGCTGGACCAGCAGAGCCCCAGCTCTGGCAAAAGCCAAAGAGTCTACCCTCACCCTCTCTGTGCCTGCCACCAATGCAGCAGATGTGAGGAACGCACACTCCTGGGCATCAGATGTGAGGAATGCACATTCTCCCGCCCAGCCCTTGTGCCACATTCTCAAATACCCCAGCCGCAGGGGTATTTGGGAGCTCCCCTGGCTGGCTCCTGAGCCCATAGACACTCATCCAGAAGGTTGGGTAATCTGTGCAGGAGTTTCTGCTTGCATGCTCTGGGGACTCTCAGGGCGCAGAGGATTGGGGGAGTGTGTATGTTGGAGGGTGGAGTGAATAGGACTGTACCCTTAAAGTCGACTGTCTCCAGATTGTTCTCCTTGACGCTGAGGCTCAAGTAGAGGGGCAGGGGGTTCTGGCCCCGCTCCAGTGCGGCTCTCTGTCCTGACAGCTTCTGATCCATAACCTGGGGTCAGAGATCAAGAGGGTCTAAGTGAGGTTGGGAGAGCTCCCCGGAGGCAGCAGCCCCACCAGGCCGGGCTGGGTGGGGAGTGAGGAGGCAGAACTTCCAGTGGGATTTGGGGGGCATGGGTGGGTGTGTGCAGTCAGCCCCAAATGCAGGGTCAGAACGTATCTCCAGGGAGGGTCATTCACAAGGACGCCAGTGTCAGCAGTGCTTCCAGGGGCCCCATCTTGATGTGTTTAGGGATGGAGTGGATATGGACACTGACATGTGCACACACATGCACTACTTTCCAGAAAGGTCACAGCCGTCCCCTTTTAGCATACATGGTAAGCTAGGCCAGGATAGGGACTACCTCTTCTAGGTTCACCTCAGTGCACTTCAAGTTTCAGCCCTTTCCAAATGCTGTCCTGACATCCCTACCTTCTCCTCACCACCCCCTATCTTTCCTGCTTTGCACAATATGAAGTCATACCATTCCTTTTTGCCTTCTGTTCCTGATGTTTTCTTCCATAAAACTCCAAGCTCTGTCTCCCATGGCAAGGGTGTGACTTGCCTTTTGGGGAGCCTCCAGAGAGCCTCCCTGAGTTCCAGGGGCAAGGGGAGATCTCATTCTACACAGGGTCAGAGTTGCTGGTAGGGCTCATCCCACAATGGTGGTGCCTGCCTGGAGCACTGCCTGGGAGAATCACCTTAGGAAGGATTCTGCTGTCATAGCTGAGGCTGATGCTGTCAGCCCTGGGATGTTTCTGATGGCGCAGCACATGTGCTATGAATGTGTTACCCCTCCCTTTGGCTCTTGGAGCTGGAAGGATGTGTAGTCTCAGGGGCTTTGAGCTGCCAATATCATCCCTCATCTTCAAGTTGCGCACAGACATGTTGAATACGCAGATTTCTGGGTCCCTACTGAGAATCAGCCTGTCAGAAGACAGTTTGAAACTTGCCTTTTAAAAAAGCCTCCGGTGATTCTGACAACCAGCCAGGTGTAAGAATTCTAGCCCAGCCTGCCCAAGGAGGAGTCCTGTCTCACATCCATGGCAAAACCCCAACACACCCATGTATCTCCCCCTCCCCAGCAGCCCTTCTGGCACTGACGAGAGCACTCGTGTGTCAGCCCCAGTCATCTTTCCCCTGTTCTTCAGTGGTCCCCAACATGACTTGAGTTATAAGAAATCCACAGGAAATCCCCAGATAAAACTCAAGCCCCTGCCACTCAAGATGCTCTTATGTCTACAAGCTGGTCCTGCAGGCATGAATGTGTACAGGTGATGGAGGTGGAAGAGGTTTGACTAACACTTGCAATTTCCCTTCTCAAAGTCTTTTTATTTAGGAATCCTGTTTGTTCTTTTGGTACATATGATGATGGAAAATGTACCCCTTCACTACAGCTGCGTAATGTATGATCTAGGGAAAGTTTTGTAAAAGGATCAGCATAGCCCTCCATCTACTGAAACAGCAGCACTCAGTATACCCTTTAAGAGCACATCGGTAGTAAGCTGTGGCAGGAACTCAGTCTCTAGCCCCCCAGTTTCCAAATGAGTATCCCCAACACTGCAGAACACCATTCCGACACCTCGAGAATTCCACTGGAAACGCTGGCACTTAGGGCCACATGGGTCAAGTGTCCTGGTGGAGTAAGGGGTGGGTAAAACCTCTTGTCCAGAGTTGAATGAAAATATGTAAGATCTCCTTCTAATTCAGCAAAAGATTAAAGAAAATCTCTGAGTTTCTCCTAGGGAAATGGTGAGTAGCTTCTAAGTAGTTCAGAGCTTGTCGGCAAAAGATTCAAGAAAAAAGTTTCAGAGATAGTTTGAGAAGCATGGATTATAACTCGTGTATTTTACAAGTAGGTTCTTATAAACACAGAACCAATATTAAATATGTATGTAGCCAGGCGCAGTGGCTCAAGCCTGCAATCCTAGCACTTGGGAGGCCGAGATGAGAGAGTTGTTTGAAGCCAGGAGTTCCAGAGAAGCCTGTATAACATAGTGAGACCATATTTCTACAAAAAAAAATCAAAAAAATTAGCCGGATGTGGTAGCACATACCTGTAATCCCAGTCACTCAAGAGACTAAGGCAGAAGATCACTTGAGCCCAAGAGGTTGAGGTTGTGGAGAGCTGTGATTGTACCACTGCACTCCAGCCTGGGTGACAGAGTGAGCCCCAACTCAAAAAATAAAAAATAACTATAAACTTTATACATAAAGTCTTGCATTCAGTCATTACTGGAGGACTAAATAGTAATTAAATAAAAGTCTTCTTTATAGCCTAGGACTAAACTGCATTTTCTAGAACCTTGTAAAGTGAACTGTTAAAACAAGTCTCCCATTCTGTACTAATTTCTGCCACCAAGCAGAAGAGTCAGTTATTAAAACACATTTTCATATCCCCTAACGCTAGACAGGATGGCCGTCATTAATAACTCAAAAAACACCAGATGCTGGAGAGGATGCAGAGAAAAGGGAACATTTCTACACTGTGGTGGGAGTATAAACTAGTGCAATCTCTGTGGAAAACAGTAGGGCAATTTCTAAAAACTTGACCTTCCATACAACCCAGCAGTCCCCCTTCTGGGAATATACCTGGAAGAATGCAAATCATTCTACAAAAAAGATACCTGAGCACACTATTCACAATAGCAAAACATGGAACCATGTGCTGCCCATCAAAAGTGGACTAGATTTTTAAAAAGTGGTACATATCTATGATGGAATATTACACAGCCATAAAGAAGGACAAAATTATGGACTTTGCAGCAACTTGGATGGATTTAGAGTTGATCCTACTCAGTGATCTATCACAGAAACAGAGAACTGAGTGCCACAAGTTCTCACTCATAAGTGGACCCTGAACATTTATCATAATACTACATAAAAGAGATTGCCAGTAGCAGATCACTGCCGGGGGGGGGGGATACATCAATAAGGGTGCCTTATCCCAAACCAGGTGAAGTGAGGAGCAATGGGAAGCCCAAACTTCACCTGTTCAATGACCACTTATGTGCCTAACCCTGAATTGCATCCCATATCTTTAAAATTAAAAAGTAAAATTTTAAAAAATAAATTTTATGAAGAGATAAAAAATCTTCAAAACGGAATATGAACTTAAAGAGTAAATCCAAAGAATACAGAGGGTATAGTAATAAAGTAAAAATATCATGGGTAATTATATTGGTTTTACAAATTCAATGCTATTTCAACAAAAATATCGACAACATTTATCACAGAACTTGATGCTGGTTCTGTCATATGATTAGAACAGCAGAGGGCCAAGTGTAGCCAAGAGAATTCTGAAGAAGAATCCAGGTGGTGGGTGGAGGTGAATGCCCTGATCAATACCAGGATTTATCACAAAACTCTAGTAATTAAGTCAGTGAACCATTGGCATGCGGTTAGAGAGTTTGTCCTCTTAGAACAGAATGGAGCATTCAGGAAGAGCCCATGAATATATAATAGAAACTTGACACATGACAGCAATGCAGGTCAGCGAAGAAAAAAAGTCAATAAGTGAAATTGGGAACATTTGCTACCTATATAAGAAAAGAATAAAATTGGATGCCTATCCATATGACACATGAAAAAATAAATTCTAGGTGAATTAAAGCCCTATTTGTAAGAAACAAATCTTTAAAACTGTTGGTAAAAATATACAGGTATTTTACATTTGGGATCAGGAAAAGTAAAACTCCCCAATGCACAAACCATAAAAAGAATGATAAATTGGAGTATATTGCAATTATGCATTAACATCATTATAACTGATAAAGGATTCACATCCAGAATATATAAAGAATTCCTATGAAACAATAGAAAAAAGACAAATTAAATAGACAAGTGGAAAAGGATAGAGTAGGTGACATGGAAGAGGAAGCTCGGGTGATAAAGATACTTGAAAATGTGATCAGTCCTAGTAAAAATCAAAGAAATGCAAAACTGATCAACTTTCCTTTCAATATTTTAAAAAAATTCAAGGCAAATTTGTTTTGGTCAGATGAAAAAAATTTTTAAAGTCTTAAGATGAAGTAGAGTAAAAGGAACTATTATCCATAGGTAGTGGAAGTGTGAATTAATCCAACTCCTTTGCAGAACAATTTGGCAATAGCTAGGAGAGTGGAAGGAGCTTGGACCCAATGACTCAACAATTCAACTGCTGGGAATAAATCTTGGAAGCTGAATAATCTTTAATATGTGAGCACAAATTGTACACATAAGTAATATTCTATTTTAAATTTGTGTATAATAAAATATATATAATAAAGGAATATAGAATATATGTATTTATGTGTTATAATCATACAATAGAATAAAGTATAAAAATTGTAGATATTCATGGGATGGTAAACCTAAATTCAGGATGGTGGTGACCTCTAGGGGCAGCAGGAAAATGGGACTAGGGTAGGGTATATACAAGGGGCTTCAATTGTATCTGTAACATTTCATTGCTTAGGCTGGTTGGTGAGATTATGCATATTCATTACATTATTCTTTATACTTATAGCACTTAAGGCCTACCTTAATAAGACTGAAAGATCGCATATTGACAACCTACATCACACCTTAAGGAATTAGCAAAACAAGAGCAAACCAAACCCAAAGCTAGCAGAAGAAAAGAAATAATGAAGATGAAAACAGAGGTAAATAAAATTGAAATTAAAAAAAGACAAAGTATCAATGAAACAAAAAATTACTTCTTTGAAAAGATAAATAAAATTGATAGCCCACTAGCTAGATTAATTAAGAAACAAACAGAGAAGATTCAAATTCGCTCAGTCAGAAATGAAAACGAAGGCTGGGCTCGGTAGCTCAGCCTGTAATCCTAGCACTTTGGGAGGCTGAGGTGAGTGGATTGCCTGAGCCCACAAGTTCGAGACCAACCTGGGCAACTTGGCAAGACCTTGTCTCTACAGTAAAATAAAAAAATAGCCGGGTGTGGTAGCACACGTCTATAGTTCCAGCTACTTGGAAGGCTGAGGCAGAAGGATCGCTGGAGCCCAGGAGGTCGACACTGGAGTGGCTGTGAGCATGCGTACCACTTGCACTCCAGCCTGGGTGAAGAAGTGAGACTCCAACTCAAAAAAAAAAAAAAAGAAAGAAAGAAAGAAATGAAAATGGAGACATTACAACTGATACAATGGAAAAATTCAAGAGATCATCTGAGACCATTATGAACACCTCTATGCAAACGAACTAGAGAATCTAGGGGAAATGGATACATTTTTGGAAACATACAACTCCCAACCTTGAATCAGGAAGAAACAGAAACCTGAACAGACCAATAATGAGCAGCGTGGTTGAAACAATAATTAGAAGTCTCCCGACATAAAAGAAGTCCAAGACCTCATGGACTTACAGCTGAATTCTACTAGACCTTCAAAGAAAAACTTGTGCCGATTTTACTGAACTCATTCCACAAGATTGAAGACGAGGGGAATCCTCCCTAACTCATTCTACAAAACCAGTGTCATTCTGATATCACAGTCAGGAAAAGATACAACAAGAAAAAAGAAAACGACAGACCAATATTCTTTATGAACATAGATGTAAAAATCCTCAATAAAATATTAGCAAACCGAATTCAACAGCACATACAAAAAATAACACATCGTGACCAAGTGGGTCTTATCCCGGAGAAACAAGGGTGGTTCTCCCCCCTCAGAACTGGAAGGAGGCAAGGATGCTAACTTTCACCACTCTTATTCAACATGGTACTGCAAGTCCTAGCCAGAGCAATCAGTCAAGAAAAAGAAATAAAAGGTATCCAAACTGGTCCAAATTGGAAAAGAAGAAATTAAACTATCTCTGTATGCCAACAATATGATCTTATAACCAGAAAATCCTAAAGGCTCCTCCAAAAGACTCTTGGACTTGATAAATGAATTCAGTAAAATATCAGGATACAAAATCAACACACATAAATCAGTAGCATTGCTATACACCAATAATGACCAAGCTGAGAATCAAATCAAGAACTCAATAACATTTACAATATCAGCCAAAAAGTTAAAATGCCTAGGAATATATTTAGCCAATGAGGTGAACAATCTCTATAAGGAGAACTAAAAAACACTGATGAAATAAATTGTAGAGGACACAAACAAATGGAAAAACATCCCAGGTTCATGAATTGGAAGAAACGACATTGTTAAAATGACCATATTACCCAAAGTAATCTACAGATTCAACACAATCCCTATCAAACTACCAATGTCAAGTGTGAACTAAAATTCACATGGAGCCAATAAAGAACCAGAATAGCCAACACAATCCTAAGCAAAAAGAACAAAGCTGGAGGCATCAGCTTTACCTAATTTCAAGGCTGTAGTAACCAAAACAGCATGATACTAGTACAAGAGCAGACACACAGACCAATGGAACAGAAAAAAGAATCCAGAAATAAACCCAAATACCTGCAACCAACTGATCTTTGACAAGGCAGATAAAAACATTCACTGGGGAAAGGACATTCTACTCAACAAATGGTGCTGGGAAAATTGGATGGCAACATGCTGAAAAATGAAACTTGATTACTATCTCTCCCCATATACAAAAATTAACTCAAGATGGATTAAAGACTTAAATGTGAGACCTGAAACCATAAAAATCCTAGAAGAAAACCTAGGAAAAACTCTTTTGGACATTGAACTGTTGCCAACCAACAGTCTACAGCTGCAGAACTATTCAAGTCTTTGAATAATGACATATCAGGAAAACTGAATTGGTCATTTTGTGTCAGTATATGCAGGAATGGAGAGACTCCCATGACTAGACAGCTTTCTGGTTTCACTACTCAGGTCAAAGAGGTCACTTCTGAATGTGAGTCTATGCACTGTGTCATCCACACAGAAATGCTGGCCAGCCGGAAAATGTCACCTGAACTTAACGTTTTGCAGGATGTGATTAAAATTATCCACCACATTAAAGTATATGCCTTTAACTCACATCTGTCCACACAGTTCTGTGAGGAGATGGACACAGAACACACACATCTTATCTTATACACATAAGTGACATGACTTTCTAAAGGTAGATCACTCGCCAGAGTTTGTGAGAGCTGCTCCAGAGATTTCCTTTAGAAAAACAGTCACCACTGGCAGCACCTTTCAGTGACACAGAATGGGTTGCAAAACTTGCTCACTTTTGTGACGTATTCAACCTGCTCAGCAAATTCAACCCGTCGCTTCAGGAGAGAAAGAAAACTCTACATTGAAAACGAAATTGGAATTATGTTCAAGGGGCTACATTGAAAACGAAACTGGAATTATGAGGGTGACAAGTGAATACTGGAATTTTTGACATGTTTCGAGCATTAGTAGAGATTTTGAAAGAGATTGAGCTGGGGCCTTCTTTCTCCTAGCTAGTGGATGATCACCTAGCTCAGTTTTTGAGTTTGAGCATGACTTCTCAACCACAAAACTAGAAAAGAATGGATCCATGAGCCACTTGTGAATAAGTCAGGTGAATCGACTTGGTCCATGTTAGAAGAGGATCAACTGCTTGAGGTTGCAAATGACAGTGACTTTAAAAGTATGTCTGGCCGGGCTCGGTGGCTCAGCCTGTAATCCCGCGCCTTTGGGAGGCTGAGGTGAGTGGATTGCCTGAGCCCACGGGTTCGAGACCCGCCTGGGCAGCGAGACCTCATCTCTACAAGAAATCAAAAAAAATCAGCCGGGCGTGGTAGCGCATACCTGTAATTCCGGCTACTCGGAAGTCTCAGGCGGAAGGATCGCCGGAGCCCAGCAGGTGAGGCTGTGGTGGCCAGGAGTGGCCACTGCACTCCAGTCTGGGCAACAGAGTGAGACTCCAACTCAAAAAATAAAAATAAAAAAATAAAAAAATAAAAATAAAAGTATGTTTGAGAAAAACCACAGAACTCCATACATTCTGGATAAAAGTCAGGGCAAAATATCCTAAGATTGCCACAAAAGCACTGAAAAGCCTGCTCTGGTTTCCAATATCCTATCTTTGTGAAGCAGAGTTTTCTGCAGTGACAGCAACTCAAACGAGATTATGGAGTAGACTGGACATAAGCAACACACTTCGTGTGTCACTGTCTCTCATCACCCAGATGGGACCATCCAGTTGCAGGAAAACAAGCCCAGGGCTCCCACTGATTCTGCATCATGGTGAGTTGTAGAATTATTTCATAATATATTACAATGTAATAATATAGAAATAAAGTGCACAATAAATGTAATGTGCTGGAATCATCAGACACCACCCTCCCCACCGCCATTGCTATGCTCCCCATTGTCTTCCATGAAACCAGTGCCTGATGCAAAAAGTTTAGGGACCACTAGTATAATGGCCACTGGAGACTCAAAAGGAGGAGGGGGAAGGAGTGGAGGGATAAAAAATATCACCTTATCAGATATAGTGTGCACAGGTGGGGTGATGGATACACCTGAAGCCCAGACCAAAACTATTTATACCCCCCAAAGCTATTGAAATTTTTTCTAAAAAGAAAAAAAAGGAGGTTCTGGGATTAGAACCCAGGGAACCTGGCTCCAGAGTCTGTACTTCTAACACTACCCTAAAGAAGAAGAACAATACATTTCATACTGCAGTATTAATAAAAGTGGTTCTAGCAATCTTACTTATGCAACGCAAAAGCTTCGTTTGCTTAACTGACTTCGACTGATCCCCAGCTCTTGAGAGATCCAGAAATTTCTGTTTCGTGGCAATCAATTGAAGGGTAGCCTGACTCAGAAGGCAGCACTCCAAAGCAGGGCACACGCTAAAACATGGCCTCTCCCACCCAGCAGGAAACGCGCACGCGCGTGTCAGCCGCTCGGGTGCCCGTGCCATACCCTTGCCCCCACCCCGCTTGTGCAGGCGCCCTACCTGGCCGTGCAGCATGGACTCCAGCACCAGCGCCCACAGGTCCACGAAGGTGGTGGGGTGGCCCTGCTCAGCCCGCAGCTCCAGCTCCCGGCGGTAGCTCTCCAGGCGCTCTGGGGAGAAGGCCTCCAGCTTGCTCTTGGTCAGGTGCTCTCGGGCGTGTCCGATGGGACCCTCCAGGTCCCTCTGCGACCACTCAGGGTCCCCGTAGAGGTGGGCCATTGTCCTGGGAACACACGACAGGAGGAGGCTGGGGCCCAGCAGGGGGCACTGCGATTCCTCCTTCCCACCGGCAGCTTCTCCCCACCGGCGGCTGCCCCTGCCAAGACTCCCCTAGATCAGCGCTGTCCGGTATTAATACAATGGGAGCCACTTATGTCATTTTAAATCGAGCAGCCACATTAGAAAGTAAAAAACCTGTAAAAATCAATACCGATGATGTATTTTTAATTCAATATAGCCAAAAATGATGGTTTCAACAGGGAATCAATAGAAAAAGCTATTGACATCATAATCTATTTTTTTTTTCATACGAAGTCTCCAAAATTCGCCGTGTATATGTAACACCTTAGTGTGGTGTTACAGGGTTAGAGCTGGGCCCCCACGGAGGTGAGAACCCCAGAGCTTGCCCATTTCCCCATACCTCCCCACCCATGCCCACTCTCCTTTCTCTGCTGACTGGGGTGTCTGGAGAGGCATAGGAATTAGACACTCCTTT
This sequence comes from Carlito syrichta, assembly GCF_000164805.1. Classification (NCBI taxonomy): domain Eukaryota; kingdom Metazoa; phylum Chordata; class Mammalia; order Primates; family Tarsiidae; genus Carlito; species Carlito syrichta. The sequence goes on along the minus strand of NW_007035658.1, from coordinate 677,178 downwards.
AAGGCCAGCCCAGGGTGTCCATGCACACATTTCAAGCAGTCGATAACCACAAGTGGCCAGTGGCTACTCTACTGGACAGTCCTGTTCTAGGCCCCACCCATATCTTCAGTCCTGTCCTGATGCCCTCTGAGACTCTGCTCGTCAACAGCTGTCCCCTCAACTCCTCTAAGGAATTTCCTCTTTTACTCCTGAAAGTCACACTTCAAGAAGACTCAAAGGAACGACTCTCTAACAGTGAAATATTCCACCTCATCCTAGGCAGGGTGAGGGTGCAGGGAGGCAATGTTGTCTTTAGGTAAAATCGTACCTCTTGACCTCAGTTTCCCCATACACACAGTCCTATATGGGCAATCAGAGAAACTACCTCAAAGAGTGTGGTGAGGACTAAATGTAATAAGAATGAAGGACAAAAGAGCCGCTGATGAGGAACTCCGGGCACGAAGCGTTCCACCCGGGTTGTCCCTGCCAATCCTGTGGCGTGTGTCCTATCATTGCCCCCTTTGGAGATGAGTTGCCTGAGAATCAGAGGAGGTAAGTTGCCCCAGGTCCCCAGCCAGGAGTGGTGTTGCCGGGACTCGAGCCCTCTCCTCTGAATCACCTGAGCCAGCAACCTTGCAGTGCTTCAGTGACATCCGGAATGAACTTCCTGCATCTCCAGGCTCATGGTGGGACTTCTGGAAATGTCTGTTTCCCGCATGTGAGAAAGCCACTCAGTACCCATCAGATCCTACCACGCACGCCTGCTTGGTTTCCCCATACAGAGGGTCCCTCTGGTGTCCACTCCACCCCGCCCCCAGCCCTGATCATCTCTGCCTTTGCAGTCCCCAGGACCCTCACCATGTAGAGCCTGAGGTGCCACTGAAGTAGGTCACACAGTCCAGGAGGCCCAGCTTCTGCAGGGCCAGTAGGTGGCCGTAGAGCGAGGTCATGGCTCGGGCACCTCCTCCTGTGGCCACGATGCCCACCACGGGGACCTGGAACATGCACAGACACAGGCTGGCTTCACAAGGACAGGGACGAAGACCTCCTGCCTTCCGGGGCCCCATCCCCCTCCCTGCCTCCAGGGCAGGGACCTTGCGGTCAGGGCCCGAAAAAGTCAGGGCTAGAGCTGGGCCCCCACGGAAGTGAGAACCCCAGAGCTTGCCCATTTCCCCATACCTCCCCACCCATGCCCACCCTCCGTTCTCTGCTGACTGGGGTGTCTGGAGAGGCATAGGAATTAGACACTCCTTTAAGGCCAGCCCAGGGTGTCCATGCACACATCCACTGCATCCCCAGACCTCATCCTCCTGCAGATCTCTGTCCAGCTGCAGGGCCTGCTTCAGGGCCTTGGCCACCACCTGCTTCCTCCGGCTCAGGAAGGCCTGCTCCTCAGCACAGGGCTCAAAGCCCAGGTGTACAGCCAGCTCCTTTGGGCTGGAGCAGTGGAAGTCAGGGGTCAGGGGGCATCTGTACTGCTCAGTCACGGGTTGGCCAAACTCACAGCGAGCTGCCATAGAACCTCTTGCTCAAATCCAAGGACCACCCTTTTCCCCAGCACTCCCCTTGCCCGAAGCCACCTCTCACTGTCCCCCACAGACATGAATGTGTCTTACCAGTGCTCCGCCTTGAGTCTCAGCCTCACTCCTGGGGCCTGAAATCAAAGCAAGCGCCCTTACTTGGATTGTCCTAGAACCTGAGAGGCACGTGCGTATCCCCTGGGGCCTTGGCCTCCCTCCTCTTCCCATTGGCCTCTCCCATCCAGAGGAGGCCACTTACATTTGCAGCAGGAACATCGATGGTCGCCTCCTTCCCCGTGGCCAAGGGCCTCAGGGGCACAGTGAGATGCCCAGCTACGTTGTCCCAGTTCCAGCCATGGCTTGTGGAGCTCTGGAGGGAAATAATCATTCATTCGTTCATTCAACAAATCCATACTGAGTATCTGAGCCTGCAATCCAGACAAACACAGGCCCTCCCTGATAATATAAAAATAATTATAAGACTTATTATAATTGTGATAATTACAGTGATTAATAATTACAAAATCCTAAAAGCTAACCTCTATCTAGTACAGAGTCCTTGCTGTCACTGAATAGCATATGCACGAGTTCATAAAGAGACAGGCAATGAACTGATGTTAGTAAGTGTCATGAAGGACAGAAGCAGCTTGACGTGAAAGAGGTTCTGATGCAAATGAAGGGGGCGGTGTGGGGAGTATACTTGAGGTGGGAGGTCCAGGAGGTCTTCTCTGAAGAGGCACCATTTGAGCTGAGATGTAAAGGAGGAGGAGGAGGAGGAGGAAGAAGAGGCAGCCTTGGGAGGAGCCAGCAGAAAACAGGAAAGCGCTTGGCGTGTGCTGGAAAATGGAGAGGAGACAAGCATGGCGGGGGCATCGTGCCTGAGGGGGAGTGTGGAACAAAAGGAGGCAGCAGAAGTGGGCAGGGGCCGGGCCACACCGGGCCTGTGGGCACAGACATCAAGTTTCATTCTAAGGGACTCAGTGGAGGAGCCATGGGACGATCCAAAGCCTGACATGAGACAACCAGCCCCGGTGATCCTCCCTGTCTGCCAAGGCCTAACTGGGGGGAGACTGACAAGGCCACAGGGGGAGGCCAGGGAGGGGCCTGCGGCAGCTGGAGCTGAAAAAAGGCCAGGATTGACGGGAGCAGCTTGGAGCCAAAACCCACCCTCAGGCATCCACTCAGCTCTGTCTCTTGGGCCGCCATGTAGTGGAAGCGGAAGGCAGAGGCTGTGTCCAGGGCGGAGGTCTGTGTGTCCTCGTAAGACCCCTTCAGCACTAACTCCAGCTCCAGTTTGTCTCGATCTAGGGAGAGAGTGGGCAGGCCCACATGAGGAGAACGGGAGCCCGGAAGCCCAGCTCCAACTTGGGAAACCAGCACCACTGCCTGGATATGGTGGAAGTCCGGAAGATTGGACCATGGTAAACAGGATTCTGAAAAAGGCCCTTCCCAGCTTACAGAGCCCCCAAACCCAAGGGACTCCCACCTCCTGCTACCTGATCTCCCTAGGGTCAGGGGACCCTTCTGCCCAGAGGAGATATATGGCCCTCTGTGCTGTGTGGACAAGAAGGGGGAGGGCAGCTCTGTCTTGCTCCCCCACTCCTGCCCCGTGCTGGTTTCCCTGCAGCCCTCGACACGCTCACATTTCAGGCAGAGGCTGGGCCTGGTTCTGAGCACATCTCACCTTTGACCACAGCGGTGCTCCCTGCGCTGTCCAGACACACATCCAGGCATGACAGCTCTCGGGCCTGGGGCAGACCACATCATGGGTATTAGGGTGCTCTGCAGGGCAAGCTGAGGTCCCCTCAACTTCAACCCCCTGAGCCCCACTGTCCCAAATCCACCATGCACAGAACAAGAAGTGGGGCTCAGAATGGGACGGTATGCAGACACCCTTCAGCCATATCTGATCTTCGGCATCTGCTAAACCTGCTGTTCTGGGGCAGCCAGAGAGACCTGGCTCCACCCCAGCCCCTGCTTTCTGAGCTTTACCAAACTGCTGGAATCTCAGAAAGCTCCTGGCGGCCAGACATGGCTCTTTCTCCTCTGCGCTTCTCTGCAACCTCGGCCTGGAAGATGTGTTCCGCAGTGACTCCCAAGTAGCATAAGCAAACCACTGGCCGGCAGGGCAATGGAGTGGGCATCAGAGAAACGCTCACCACTGCAGCAGCTAGAACGTCTGCTGACTGTCCTCTGCCTCACTGACGTGCCAAATGGGCCTCCCGCATGCCCTCTGTGAAGCATGACAGTGGGTGCCCGCCACCCACTCTCACAGAACCACGGAATTGACCCAGCCACCGCTGGTCTCCATCACCTCCCAAGGGGCAGTGCTGGAGGCATGACTGCATTTTAATGTAATACATTAATGTAATACAAGCCCATCAAACAGGCACTCACATGCCCCTGGGAGTAAGCACTTTCTTAAATTTTGTGTTCCGTGTTCCTTCGCAGGGGACTTTGGTCCACCTGCTCCCCGTGAGGCTGTGCTGCTGCTGGTCTGAGGGCCACCCTTTGAGCAGAAAGAGTCTAATGCGTCGCTTGCTCGCCACCTTGTGGCCATTCTTCCCCACTGCAGCCTCGTGAGCTTGTTTTAGGAGCGCGGACGAGGACGCTCCCTGGGTCCAAGGAGGAGCAGATTGACCCCCTGAGCCTTTCCCATCTCCTAGATCGGAAGCACATCACGCCGGAAGCTCCCACTTAGCCTCAGTGATCTCAACATTAACAACCTGAAGGTGGATCCAGCCTGCATGACTTCCTCGCCGCTTTCCAGGAAGACCTCAGAGTCAATCCCCAAGAACTCTGAGTTCATCACACGTGACCAAACACCATCAGGAAGCACCTAAAATTCCCCCAGCAGTCCCTCAGCCATCCAGCCTCAGCCAGGACCTCCTCTCGCCAGAACCCTGACTCCTCTCTCCTTGTGCCCCTTAGCTCCAGGCCTCTCCAAGACCCACCCCCAGGTGACCACCTGGCTGGGAGGCCAAGGGTGGTCTCACCACAAAACCCTGCCCCAACTTTGTCCCTTCTGGTCCGCACCCCAGGCAGTTCCCCTCCTCCCCCTCAAGCCCGGGGAAGGCGATTACCACAAGGACATCATTGGTGATGAGGTTTTCTGAGTGGTCTGCCGACCTGGAAAAATAAAACATCCAGAGTCTGTCCTTGCAAAGGTAAATGCTTCCTGCAATGCCCTGCCCCCTCCCTCCCTTGTGGGGTCTCCCTGGGTGATGCTGAGGACTCTCAAAGCTCTGGATGAGGTTTGGGGGACAAGATGCTTCTGCTGAAGAGGTAAGGGGAGACAGGAGGGAGGGAAGAATATCCGCCTTCCTCTCTTCATTTCCCCAAAAGAAGCCCCAGCCCCAGCCTCTCTGAAGTGGGGAGAAGAGGGACAGCCAATCGTACCAGGACTGATCACACAGAGATCTGGGTCAGGGCCATTTCCCCACATGGAGTCTGAGTCCCAAGACACTCCCTGGGGTGTGTGATGTTACTCACCTTTTTTCCATCAGGAACTCCATGTCCAGCTCTTCCTCCCCCTGAAATCACAGAGGACGAGCAAGTCATCAACTTATATATGTCTTTAGAGTTGACACAGTTCTCTTACAGGTGTTCTTTCATCCTCTCAGTCTCGGAAGAAGGCACACTAGTACAATTATTTCCGATTTACGGGTGAGAAAACTGAGGTGTTGGGCCAGATGGGCTACCTGCCCACATTACCCACAGCTAGTACATCTGCAGAGAACATGTCTCCCTCCCTTCCGGATCCCAAAACTCTGGGCAAGGCTGAAGGAGAAGACAGGGAGCACACCCAAAGGAGACACGGGGAGGGAAAGGGCCCATTTCTTCTTCCTCCTGAGGAGGGCACAGACCGTAGACCCCAGACCCCTGAACTCTGGCCTCCCCACCCCTAGCCTGCAGCAGGAAAAAAGTCAAGAAAACCTTCACGAAGCAAGCCTTGGGCACCCCAAACAGGAATGATGGAGCCCACAACTGCCCCAAGGATGGTTGTGTTTTGAGGGACATTAGAAAGTTCTCCATCTCCCAAAACCTTCCTGCCACAGATGACTAAAATTCCTCCATGGGGTGACTCAGTCTATAGGTGTAAAGTTAAGTCTTCTTCTTTCTTATTAAAATGAAAATATCGGCCGGGTTTGGTGGCTTAGCCTGTAATTCCAGCACTTTGGGAGGCTGAGGCGAGTGGACTGCCTGAATCCATGGGTTCGAGACCAGCCCCAGCATCTTGGCAAGACCTCGTCTTACAATAAATAAAAAGTTAGCCAGGCATGTTAGAGCACGCTTGTAGTTCCGATTACTTGGAAGGCTGAGGGGGAAGGATTGTCGGACCCCAGCAGTTCGATGCTGGGGTGGCTGTGAGTGTGCCACTGCACTCTAGCCTGGGCAACGGAGTGAGACTCCAGCTCAAAAAAAAAAAAAAAGAAAAAGAAAATGTCTCCAGGAGCGGTTTACATTTTTCTGTAAATGAGTTCAACCAGTGGCATCCCAACAGGTGGGAGAAACTGAGCGACTTCCTCAGACTGGAGTCAGAAGAGGTGGGGGCCCTGGGGACATCCCCACCCACCTGAGGACTCTGAGAGAAGGTCTTCTGGAGCCGCTTGCCAGGGAGGACCTCTGAGATGTCATAGAGAACCTTGAAGCAGACGTCATCCTCCGAAACTGAGTCCTCATCATAGATGCTGAGCTCTAGAACATTCTAGGGACCAGGAGCAGTAACTTAGCAGTAACTTATCTACTCGTAGCAATAATATAGCTACCTTCTGTTGAACCCGTACTCGATGTCCAGAGCCAGAAAAGATTATGGCCCCACGCTTCTGTGCTTCAAAATAAAAATAACTGTAAATTTTTTTTAAAGTATAAAGAAATACAGCAGAGTCCCTACTTTCCCCCCAATCATTTTTGTTTTTATCAAAAATAAAATTCTGGCTGGGTGTCGTGGCTCATGCCTGTAACCCCAGTACTTTGAGAGGCCGAGGCAGAAGGATTGCTTGAGCCAGGAGTTCGAGACCAGCCTGGACAACATAGCAAGAGCTCATCTCTATAAAAAATAACACTAATAATTTTAAAATAAGTAAATAAAATTATATCAAAGACTTCCCTCCCCGCCATGTCTTTCTCTTCTCTGGGCTTTGCTGATTCCCTAGGGCTTATCCTAAGGTAAGTGTCAGGCTGTGTGCCAGTAGTCATTTAACCCCCAATGACCCAATCAGGAATGGATTCTTACTGTGTCTGTTGAACAGATGGGCCTAGGAAGAAACAGCAACTTGTGGGAGGTCATGTCCCACAGCCGGTGGTGGAAGGACCATGTTCATTTGTTCACGTTCTCTCCCACACAGCACATACAGGCCAGGGCAAAAAGACACCCTCCTCCCGAGGGCTTCTCTGACTCAGCCCTGGAGGCAGAGTGCCACCTCAAGAGCCTTCCCTGTGGGGGTACAGCCTATTCACGGGGGAGTGGCCAAGGGCACCCTTGACCTTACCTTGACCCGAGTCTGGATTAGGAAACTGAAGGTCTCGTTCCATACAGGATGACTGGAGTTGACGACCGTTTTGGTCTTAAACTTCATTCCCGGTGCTGTTGGCAGCTGGAGGGTCACGTATGGGTCTGCTTCACTCACTGTCAAGGTCCAGGAAATGTTGTGAGACAGCACTCCCCACACCCCTCTCTCCGGGGACTGCACCAGTGTCCCACCAAGACCCCAGTGGCCACCATGGGCAGCTCAGAGCAGCCCAGGGCATTCGTCTGGGCCTTTCCCATGGAATCCTGATCCTCCCTCCACACACTCACAAACCTGGAAGACAGTTACTCACACAGGTCAGCCCGGCGCAGGTTCCGTGCCTCCAGAACCTTCACGGTGAGCCGCCAGCAGGCCGAGGTCTCCCTCTGGAAATAAATAAAATACTAAGTCCCTCCCACTAATTCCCTCTCCCAAACCCGAAGCCGCTGTGCTGCATTCCCTGGCTGCAGGCACCTTCACAGATATCCCGATACTTGGCGGTGCTGACACACTGGGGGATGTCCTCTGAGGGCCAAACATCCTTTGTCCACCACAATCCTGGGGGTCATGACTTTTGGTTGCAGCAGTCAGGGTATGGCAGGCCTCCTTGGGGTGGAGTTTGTGGGACCCCCTCCCTTTCAGGGACAGGATTCCACAGTAAAATGGACAAAGCAGGGAGCTGAGGGTCAAGGAGCCACCACATTGGTCAGTTTGATGTCGGCCACATCCAGAGCTCCCAGGGAGGGCAGCCCTTTGGCAAAGCTTGTAGCCCTGCTGCCCAGCACCCTACCCCAGCACTTTTGGACAGGAAGTGAGTACATGAGTTAAAGGAGGCTGAGCCCCGGGGAGCTCAGTGGTCTGTGAGATCCAAAGGCACTTCACTGGAGCCCACCTGTACTCCCTGGGTGTGAATCAGGAAACCCTGAGAGCATCAAGCCTTTACAGGGAGCAGGGGGCACCGTGGGTGAAAGGCCGCTGTGTACTAAGATGCCAGTGAGGCCACATCAGGCCACAGGCAAGCCCAGGTGATGAGGGGGAAGAAGCTGAGTGGGCAGAAGCTCGAAGGGGCAGAGGTACCGAGCAGAGAGTGGGCGACGGGAGGAAAAGCAGAGGGCAGGTGGGGTGTGGCTGAGTCCTGTCGGGGACAGGGCACTTGGGAGGGGGCGTCCCCAAGCCCCACTGCTGAGGTCTGAACTTTCTGTTCTTCCTGGACCCGACTGTGTGGCCTTTTCTGGGCACTCTGAGGTTTCTTATAAGAGAACGTCTGTGGGCTGGGCTCAGCCTGTCATCCCAGCAATTTGGGAGGCTGAGGCGAGTAGATTGTCTGAGCCCATGGATTCGAGACCAGCCTGGGCAACTTGGCGAGACCTTGTCTCTATGATAAATAAAAAATTAGTCGGGCATGGTAGCTCTCGCCTGTAGTTCTGGCTATTTGGAAGGCTGAGGCGGAAGGATTGCCTGAGCCTAGCAGGTCTACAGTGGGGTGGATGTGAGTGTGCTACTGCACTCCAGCCTGGAGGTCACTGGGCTCACATCATCTTTTTTTTTTTTGGAGTTGAAGTCTCACTCCATCACCCAGGCTGGAGTGCAGTGGCACGCTCACAGCCACCTCAGCGTCAACCTGCTGGGCTCAGACGACCCTTCCATCTCAGCCTTCCAAGTAGCCACCATGCCCAGTTAATTTTTTTTTATCACATTGTAGAAATGAGGCTGGTCTTGAACCCCTGGACTCAGGCAATCCTCTCGCTTCAGCCTCCCAAAGTACCGGGAGTATAAACTTGAGCCACTGCGCCCAGCCAAGGTCTCACATCATCTTGAAAGGAGCCTGCCTTGGAGAAGCATCTATGGGGCATGTGGCTCCAGCTTGAAGAGTTTGTGCTGGAAGGCCAGTAGAATGTGTTCTAGCAAGGAGGGTCACTGCCTGTACCTGGGGGTCTGGCGCAGTGGGAGCCCCCAGATAGGAGGGGACTCTGCAGAGCCACAGGGTGGCAGGGCCCTAAGGGGCGCCACTCCCATGAAGACGTATGCAATGCTAACCCTGGAGACATGCAGTATGGCAGCCCTGGTGAAGAACCCATCCATCCCCATACCAGAAAACACCTGTGCTGGGGCTTCAGCCACTCAACGGGCTCTGCTACCAGGTTAGACCCACACCAAGTAAGTACAGTTTCGTCAGACCCTTATCTCCCCTCCACGCTGAGGGAGCCAGAGGCAGCACAGTGCTCACAGGTGGACATTTGACATCGTGTGGTTGGGGACAGTGGTACGATGACACCAAAGCTGTTTCCTACTTTGCAACCTCCCACGACCACACCCACCTCCATGCACGTGGTCAGGTCTCAGTGCCCCCCAGGGCTGGTCTCTACCCCACACAGATGCTGCCTGTTGGGGGGTGGGTCAGTGTTCACCTGACTCCCCACTCCCCACAAAGAATCATAAGCGACGATGGGCCACAGCAAAGCCACTGATGACTCGCAACCCCACCCGGCATCTCGCCCTCCTGTGACTCCATGCTGAGCGTCCCTGTCAATTCGTCAGCTTCCTGGTGGCGTATACATGATCTCCCGAGCAAGGCAGACTTGTTCTCTCTTCTTGGGGGTTAACTCCACGACACCAGCAGCATTCAGCCCTGTAGGCCTTAAGCCAGAGGTTGTAGCTGGCAGAGATTTAACAAGCTTTTAGACAACTGGCTTTATGCTCCCCTACCCCCATAACCTTTGCCACTGCATGCCACAGGGAAGCCATGACTGGGGTGCCCCCCACTCTGAGTCAGGGGAAGGGCAGAGGCTGCGCCGCCTCACTGTCCCACTCCTCGGGCCATGTCGCGGCCCCCCAGGTCCATAGCTGCTCTAAAGCCACTTGGGGCTACTAAGAAGTGTCCCTAGTTACTTCCTAGCCAGTCACTGTACCCAGTCTCAGCAATGTTGTTCATTTCTCCCTCCTGTCACCGAGAGCTTCTCAACCTGCATTCCCTGGCCAGTGTCTTTCCTAGGGTAAAGCCCCAATTGCCTAAGGCCATCGCTAATGTAGAGCACCCAGAGTATGGCATGACTGTGACAAGAGTTACAACGACTGGGGGTTAAAGGCAGACCTGGGGCCAGGCTGTCTGGATTTAAACTCTGGTCCTGCCATTTACTTGCTGTGTGAGTCTGGAGAAGTTACCAAACTTCTCTGTGCCTCTGTTTCCTCACCAATAATGGAAATCATAATAAAACTGACCTCACAGAGTGTTCTGAGGCTAAAATTGTTCATTCTTGCAGAATGCTTAGGACAAAAGTAAGCAGTTTCTGGGCAATTGCTCTTATGAGTCTGTATGGTGTGCTTGTTGCATTTCTAGGTGCTGTGATTGTTGCAGATACCAGGAAGAAATCACTTTTGTCAGACCCAGAAAAAATAGAACCCAGATGCATGAAGGAAAGGAGTTTCATGTTTACATGTCTGAGATAAGAACAGTTTCCACGGACTTTTTCTCTTTCTTTCTTTTTTTGTGTGTGTATAAATAGAGACAGGGTCTTACCCAGGCTGGTCTCAAACTCCTGGGCTTAAGCAACCCTCCTGCCTTGGCCTCCAAAAGTACATGAGCCACTGTGCCTGGCTTTCCAAGGACTTTCTAAAAACTCCACAGAAAACCCTTCTCATATCTCCTGCTTTGATGAGATTTATCACTAGACATCCTTTGGGACTGCAGTACTTTGGAGAAAATACTCTCAAAAAGAAAATAAAACAAACCAACAAAACTCTTGCCCAGAAATGACATCTCCACCAGTGAACTGACAACAAATCTGGCTTTGAGCCTCTGAAACAAAGTCTCTTCTAAGCAGCTCATGAGAATTTTCCCTTTTGCTAATAAAATCTTCCCTTTACCCTTCTCTCACCGGATGCATTGGTGCTGGCCATTCTGTGCATTCAAGTTATAATCCTCTCTCATTCCGGAGTAAACTCAATATGTTTAAAGAGAATTGCCTCTGGGTCTTTTTTTTTTTTATGTTACCAGTACTGTACCGAGCATGCTGCTCATTCTGACTTGACTCACCCTCCCACAGCCCCCTAAGGTAGTACTCTGGTTTCTTCCCGTTCTGCAGATGAGGGAATCCAGGCTCAGGAATGTTTACTTGCCCAAGGTCACAGTGTGAGCAGTGACAGAGCTAGAACTCAAACTTCAAGGCCAGAGCTCACAACTTCTGTGCGGTTCTACCTTCCTAGGACTCCACTTCTTTGTAAAAGCATGCAACTTTTCCCCCACTGTCCCGTGGATATTCAGACATGTATGATATTCATGCTAACTAGCATATTAACTAGCAGAGTCTTTTCTGTTGAGGGCAGTGGGGCTTCCTCTTCCCTTTTGAAAGAGTTTTGCTTGATGACTGACCCAGAATGCTTCGAGAGGGGGTTCTTCAGCCCAGCTGCCTGTAGGAGCCTATAAGTGCCTCCTGTTGAGGGTCTCAGCCACTCTCTCTCTGAGTCCTGCCCAGGGACCTTGGAGCCTCTGCCTTCCTTCTCCTTGTAGAGAGGCCTGGAGCCCACGTTTGCCCGGGAGTTTCTGGAGAGGCTCAGAGCTGGCTCCTGCCCATCTCAAATGATGTGGCCTAAAGGAGCCTAGGGGTGCCAAGCCCCCCAGACTGGGGTCCAAAGTATCTGTGACCATGATCCTGGGTCTTTGGCAGGAAGAGAGAAATGAGCAAATGTGCCCTTTCCCCCGCTGGGACCTGGTGACTCATAGAGGGGCAGCGGGGAAGGCTTGAGAGAGGAGAAGTGGAAGCCGGGGCACAGCCTCAGGCCCTGAGTGTCCCTGAGTCAGGCTGAGCTGATACTCTAGACCACATAGCAGGCACGTCCCAGAACAGGTCCTGGACACCCAGCCTGCCCTACCAGCCCAGCTCCTGCTCCAGGGCAGGTTCCAGGCCCCCTGTTCCAGCAGGAAGGAGGCTGGGTGAGGCTGCTGCTGAGGCTCTCCTGCCACAAGAACCAACTTGAAGACTGGGGGTCGACTCAGTCCTGGGAACACCAGCCTGGGGCAAGGCACTTCCCGGGTGTGGGGCAGACTCAGCTGCCAGATCACTGAAACTTGGGCATTTGTTGTACCCTTGAGGTGGACCAGAGCAGGCTGAGAAAGGAAGGGGATGGGTGCACAGCCTTTGCCAGGAGCTTGAAGGGAGAATATTTCAGACCCCCCCCCCCCGCCGGTGAGTAGTTCTGGGCTCAGGGCTTCTGATGGGAGGGGGTGATGGAGCCAAGGCTGCCAGACCCTCCACAACTCTACAGCCTCGGGATCCCCTCAGACCCAAGTTTCTCCTGATGTCTGGCTTGTGGATGGGTCCTCCTGACAGCATATTTCCAGGTGTCTGACCTGCCATAGGCCACGTCCTTTCCAGGAGTACCAATCTGGAGCTATTTTTCTAGATCCAAGTGAGACCTAGGTCTCAGGGCCAAGGCTCTAGAAGTCCAACAAGTCTGCAAATAAGGCAAAGGACCTCGAGACAGTGACCTTGGCACACGTAGCCCCCCTCCTGGCTACCACCTGAGACACCAAGGATGTCTGAGGAGCCAACCCTGCTGTCCTTGGTCCCTGGCAAAAGAAGAGAAGTTTGGGCAGAGGGGAAACACCCGGCAGAGATGGAGTTGAGCAGTCTGCAGGTCTCCTTGGTCTGGGTGCAGCTTCATAGCTCTTGGGCCAGTAAATAACTGGCAGTGGGTGGGATTTGGGCTCACAGAGTCCCTGAGACACACAGGGTGATTCTAGGACTCCAGCCAGCTCCAGGAAGTCCACGGGCCTGCAGGTGGAGCACCTCCTCCAGATCTGGAGTGTCAGAACAGAACAGGCAGCCAGGGGCCACTGTGTTCTCTGATGTGGGAGGAGGAGGGGAAGGATCCCTGGGGCACTGCTGCTGATCACTCATGGCGGGGGAGGCTCTGCTGACCAGACTCATGTTTCCCAGGCCTTGCTTCTAGGGTGCTGCTCACCCATCCCACCTACTCTGATCCCCAGACTCCCTCACCCTCCACCCCAGTCTAGGCAGAGACCAGAGTCCCCCTGATTTCAACTTGTCATGCTTCTCAGAGTGCGCCCTGGTCCCATGGGCCCAGCAGACACCGTTACCTGGTGAGGATGGCCAGGTGGTCCCCTAGTTGACAGGCCCTCCATGCCAACACTTTCGGCTCCACTCCAGGCCCCGTCCTTGCCAAGACGCCGGCTCTCTGGCTGGGTGGCAGCGACTATCCCAATGGGTCGGGACCAGCACGAACCTGCCAACCTCCCAGCAGCTACGATCCTATAAACAGGTTGGGGCTCCACCCTCCAGATTGTTCCTTCAACCCAGCACCTTCTCTTCTTCCCCAAGAGGCTGGGTCAACCAGCATCTCCAGAAATCTCTGGCCAGGCTCCAGGGCCCGCAGGTTGAGCACCTCCTCCAGACCTGGAGTGTCAGCACAGAACAGGCAGTCAGGAGGAGGCAGACAAGTCCCAGGAGCGGTGGCGGGAAACTGACTCCTCTGAGGCTGAGGGCAGAGGGTGGGGCGGGGGGCAGAGCAAAGGAAGCCCCTGTAGCTCAGCCTGCCTGAGCCACACCTGCCTTTGGGAGTGGGGTCTGAGCACTTGGGACCAGACAAGAGGCCAGACCTGGGCAGCTCCATGTAGGTAGGAGTCCAGGCGATGATGATATGAGCAGTTGTGGGGCAGGCCCTGGGCCAGCACTTCCTCCTCACCTGCCCAAGAGCAAACTCCAGAGAGCTGCGGAGGGGTATGGACACCTCTGGTTATAAGCCCCTCGCCTCTGGTTTGGCTGGTCCCAAGAGCTCAGGGGATTCTATTAGACTTTGTAATAGAGGTAAAAGAGACCAGCCGGGCTCGGTGGCTCAGCCTGTAATCCCGCACCTTCGGGAGGCTGAGGTGAGTGGATTGCCTGAGCCCGCGGGTTCGAGACCCACCTGGGCAGCGAGACCTCATTTCTACAATAAATCAAAAAATCAGCTGGGCGTGGTAGCGCATGCCTGTAATTCCGGCTACTGGGAAGGCTGAGGCGGAAGGATCGCCGGAGCCCAGCAGGTTGAGGCTGTGGTGGCCGGAAGCGGCCACTGCACTCCAGTCTGGGCAACAGAGTGAGACTCCAACTCAAAAAAAAAAAAAAAAAAAGAGACCAATCAGGAAACGCTCAGGTTATGAAAATTGTAAAAGAAAACCTTGTGAAGTCATCTGTTTAAAGTATTTAGTGTGCACATGAGCATTAAAATGACATGAATTCAGTCATCTTACTGCCAATTCAATATATAATTGAAGACTAATGATTTGTTTTTCGAGGCAAATGAAACCGAATTAATGTTAAATTACTACAAATGGATCCGAAATGTATTATTGCAGAATCAGGCAAAACAGAAATATAATCATCTATGAACAAGTGAAAATTGATTGAATGGGAAATCCTTCTAATTTACATGAATCGAATGTAAAATCTAATGAAAAAGTATATGTAAAATGAAGAAAACTAAAAAGAACAATTTATTCCAAGTGGGTCATAGACGAAGAAATGTAGAAAGTCACCCAGTCTGTGAGTGACAAGCCAGGGGTTCTACTCTCTGGACTTAAAATCCACTCCCCGACCCCCTCAGACCTGGCTCAGCCTGGCCTGAAGCCCAACCACCAGGACTTCCTTGGTCATTGGTAGCCTCCACAGTTTAGGCTCATCCCAGAGTAATCCCAGGACCTTAGGAACCCTGATGAAATAAATCCCCCAGGGGAGCAAATTAACACTTCTCCCTGAACTGATGGGGGAGGGCGGCCTGGAACACTTATGGGTGTCCAGACAGGCAGAGCCACAGCTCACTCCATGAGGTGGCTCCAGCCCCAGCCCCAGCCCCCTATTCCAGTATGGGATAGTGGGCATCCCACGCCCCTATAGAGGACAGCTGCCTATGTTGAGAGGAGGGCTTGGTGCTCAGTTTCCCCATCTGTACAGTAGAGGCAGGGCCTGGAAAAAACGATGAAATTTCTGCTTCAGAGATTTCTTAATTTGGTGCTAGGGTCCGTGGATGGGATTTAGTGTACTTCTAGCCATCCCTGAAATGATATCCAAAATTAGGTGGATATGTATGCGTGTGTGAATGTTTCTAGAAAAAGGTTCCAGAGCAGCATTTTCCAATAGGAATATCATAGGAGCCACAAATGCCAATCCTAAATTTCCTAGTGACCACAGTAAGAGTAGTAAAAAGACACAGGTGAAGTTGACTTTCATAATGTATTTTGTTTAACCCAATAATCCAAGGTATTGTCAATTCAACATGTAACCTACATATAATATGATTAAAGAGATATTTTACTTTTCTCATACTAAGTCCACAAAATCCATGGTGTGTTTTACACTTATAGCACATCTCAGTTCAGACCAAACACATTCCAAGTGTCCAGTGACCACGTGTGGCTAGAGGAGACCTCACCAGAGAGCTCAGGTCTACAGCTTCCCTCAGATTCCCCAAAGAGTTTTTTTAAGACTGTAAAAAGATTGAAAGCCACCGTTCAATGTGTCAAACTTGGCTACCCCCAGTATGGGCGGGCCACAGGACTCTCACAAGGAGAGAGGACATATTTAGGACCTTCCACTAGCAGTTTCCATGAATTGTTTGCCAAGACTTGGGGTTTTCTTTGGTTGAGACCCAAGGTTCTCAAGTAGGGGAGGGACCAGGAGCAGGGGGGCACAGTGGTCAGCCCCAGGCAGAAGTCCTGAAGAGCTCCCCTCCCTGGCCCCACAAGGGCTGTGAATTGGGAGTAGGCCAGGAAGGACCAACAAAGGTAAGGACAAGAAGACAGAAAACAGTCAGAGGACATCTGGAGGAGGTCAGCCTAGAACAGGTCTGGCAGGCACAGCTTGGCTGGGCTGAGGCCACAGGCTGCTCCCCCAGACTGGAAGGATCCTCAAGAGAGGAACATGCTTGTAGGGCTCATCAGAGCAGAGCTGACCCAGGTCACCAAGCTGGAGGAGGTCTTGGGTACCCATACTTCTCATTCCATCAACCCTTCTCCCTTTCTGGTCTTTCTTCCTACCATGGTCTCTTCTGTTTACTCTACATTCATGGCAAAAAAATAATAATAATCCATTTGTTCATTTGGCACTTAAAGCACCTTTAATTTTCCCAAATTCCCCTGGGAACCAACCCCCCCTACTCTCTGCTTCATGGTTGGGGTGGTGTTGACTCCACCTCCAGCTGCAAGAATGCCGTATGTGGCCCAAGGCTGGTCAGTCTGTTCATGGTCAATCTGTTCATGGAATCCCCCTGGCCAGGTGTTTGATTCATTGGTCTCATGACCCCAGCTGGTGAAGTCACAGTAAATACTGGTGTGTGAAGTTCTGGGAGAGACACTTTGTTTTTCCTGCTGGGCCAGAACTTTGGAGAATATGAAACTGGGACTGCTGGATGTATCCATCTTGCTCCCACAAGAGGCCCATCTGTCAGGAAAATGGAGTCAATAATAGTTAACAACAATACCATACTTACTACGCTTCGGGCAAAGGTGGGTTTATTGTGAAGCTAATGATACTCAAGCTAAGTCTTCCTCCTGCAAGGTCCTTTCAAGGCTCCCAGAGGAGCCCTGGCAATAGGTTCTTGCAACCGTGTTTTAGTAAAATTCACAAAAGTAAACCGTTATTATCCGTAACTGGTAAAGACTGTTGTCTTCCCATTCCTGTCTCTGTTAGCATTGATGTGGCTGTGGATATTTTTAGGATCTAGTTAAAGGCAAGTTGAGTTAGAGATCCATTTAATTTCAGTCTAGTGAGACATATTTTTGTGGTTTGCAGTCAGTTTCATGTACTGCGAAGTTATTGCCAGACATGTGGTTTGAGAATGGTTTCCAAAAATACTCTACCACCCACTGTGCTGACTATGGTATTGTGACAAAAGATATATAAGGCCAGTGGTTGCACTGTGATATGGATGTGTTCTTTGGTGCCAGGAGAATTGAACAGAGGAAGAGAACCATGTAAGCAGTATCCTGAGTCAGAAACCAGTCTGTGGAAAATTCATCCAATCAGACACATGAAATTGCAAGTGGAAGATTTAGTTTTCATTAACCCCTGATCAAAATGGAAATTCTCTCCTGAAAAGGGTGTTTTCAATCATGACTTGAGTGTTTGTTTCCCTTTATTTGATGGTGATTTTAAGAAATGGAATTTATCATGATTCCTGTACCCAGCACAACACCTACTCATGCACAGGAGAAACTTGAGGAATTGTGGAAGATTTTATTTTTCCAAAAAATGGTTGCACCAGTATCTCCTGTCTATCTCTTCCAGCACTCACTACTCCCCTATCAGAAGGTGGAAACCACCTCCCCTCTTCTTGAATCTGGTGAGTTGTGATTGTCTCGTAACTTACAGCAGCAGTCCCCAACCTTTTTGGCATCAGGGACTGGTTTCACGGAAGACAATTTTTCCACGGACCAGGGGAGGAGGGGAAAGGTTTTGGTGTGATTCAAGCGCATTACATGTATTGTGTACATTATTTCTATTATTATTACATTGCAACATATAATGAAATAATTATTATGAAATTATTATCTTGATATGAGTCTGTAAGCAATTGATTTACTATGGTCTCTATTGGTTTATTTTTTAAATTGATTTATTAAAGTCTGTACCCTTTCCTAGAATAGATTTATTATGGTCTCGCAGCTGATGTTCACCTGTATTGACAGCTGCTCCCCAGCGCTAGCATCACCGCCTCAGCTCCACCTCAGATCATCAGGCATGAGATTCTCACAAGGATTGCACACCCTAGATCCCTTGCATGTGCAGTTCACAATAGGGTTCGTGCTTCTGTGAGAATCTAATGCCACAGCTAATCTGACAGATGATGAAGCTCAGGCAGTATTGCAAGCAATGGGCATGAAGCTTCGCGGGCTTGCCCACCGCTCACCTCCTGCTGTGTGGCCAGGTTCCTAACAGGCCACCGACTACCATGGCCTGGGGGTTTGGAACCCCTGACTTACAAGATGTGAGGAAACTGATGGCTTGACTCCAAGGTTAGATCGTGAAGCGATGTAGCTCTCTTCCCCTCAGATCCCTAAACCACCAGGTAAAGCGTTCAACTCCCCTGAGGATGTCATGCTATGAGGAAGCCAAGCCACACAGACAAGCCACACAGACAAGCCACTAGTCGGCACTGGACTCGGCATTCCTGGTCTCCAGGCCCTCCCAGCCCAGGCTCCAGACCCATGGATGAGTGAGCCTTCAGATGATGCCAGCCCTGGAGGCTGAGTCATCCCCCGCCTGTGTCCTTTCTGAACTTCTGAAAGACAAAATCTGTGAGCCTAATAGAGTGGCTATTTTAAGCTGTTACATTTGGGGTGATTTATTACAAAGCTGTAATAGGTAAATCAGAGGTTTTCCCAAGTTTGCTGATCATCCTGAAGTTTTACATGATAATACCAAGAAGTTATGAAAATGAAACTATCAATAATTAACTATTATAGCTGTTAATACTTTTTAAAAATTTTAATCAACCAGACTAGAAGAAAGACTGCTTTCTATTTGCACTGAAGAAAATATTAGAAAACTGGAGTTGAACAAAGAGGCAGGCAAGAAATATGCAAGAAACAATGAAGGGAAAAGGAAAGGATAGAGGTGCACCTGGCAGTTGATTAATAAAAAGGGCATGGTGTTTTTTTTTAATTTGTGAAGTTTTGGAATTTGTCAATCTTTTAAAATGTGTATTTTTTTAAAGAATTAAGAATGTTTTTTCAAGTAAATTAAAATTGATAAACTTTTTTTGAGATAACTCTGTGCAAACCTAAATCTTTTAAAAAATTTATTTACTTGTTTTTAAAACTTTATTTTATTATAGAGATGTGAGGTACAAGTCAGGATTAGCTACAGAAGTAAGCTGCATGCAGGTGAAGTTTGGGCTTCCATCTGGTCCTCACTTTCCCTGGTTTAGGACCAGGTACCTTTTGTGTTGTTTTATGCCCGCCCCGCCCCCCACCTTTCCGACAGTGTACCATGACTGGTGATCCCTCCCTTGTGCTATTGTAATTAATGTTCAAGTCCTACTTATGAGTGAGAACATGTGGTATTCGATTCTTTGTTTCTGTGATAGATCACTAAGTGTGATTGTCTCCAACTTCATCCAATTTGCTGCAAACTCCAAAAATGTGTATCTTTTGTGGCTTCTTTTATCATTTAAAGTAAATGTTCATTGACTGGGTGTAGTGGCTCATGCCTGTAATCTCAGCACTTTGGGAGGCTGAGGCAGGAGGATCACTTGAGGCCCAGAGTTCGAGACCAGCCTGGATAACACAGTAAGACCCTGTCTCTACAAAAAATAGAAGGAAAAAAAATTAGCCAGGGGTGATGGCATGTGCCTGTATTCCCAGCTACTCAGGAGGCTGAGGTAGGAGGCTCACTTGAGCCCAGGAGTCGGAGGCTGTGCTGAATTGTGATTGTGCCACTGCACTCACGGTGAGAAAACAAGACCCTGTCTCATTAAATAAATTAATTAAATATTCACTTTTGGACCTAATTTTGCATCAACTTAACTTTAGGCTCCATAGAACTCAGTCCCTGCATCACACTTTATATGTAGAACATGTTTATCTGTCTCCCAAACCTGTGAGGTGGGTAATTTTATTATCCTCATCTTACAAAATGAGAAAACGAGGAGAGAGTTGGTTGAAGAATTGTCCCCAGGTTACCCTAGGAATTAAGCCCAGAGGCAGTGCTATCAACCACAACCTACAACTTTCCAGAGGAAGTGCAGGCAAGCAGAGGCACAAGAATCCCTGGATCAAGCCTTACCTGAAGGAGTACATCTAGTCCCAGGCTTTTCATTTGGGTCTCAACTCCTCAACTATTTTAACTCCAGGAAATGAGGGCTCAGTCTCTCCCCTCACTCTACCTTTCCTATTATAGCACTGGATGTCAGTGTCACAGAGAAGTGGAGTCAGATGACAGGGGTGGAGGAGAGGATAGCATCGATGACCAGGTGGGACAGGTGGCAAGATGTATGACGTAAGACAGGGATGACACATGCTTCAGTGTTCATGAGTAATTACCATGTCAAGGCATGGGCAGGCAGGTCTGTGCTCTTGTCTCATGAGGAAGTGACTATTTACTCTGTTGACTTGAGAGAAAGGACCATTTTCTATCCAGAACTGTTCAGGACCAAGCAGGGAGGGGCATCTGGCTCCTGCCCTCATTCTAGGGTTACTGGAAAACACAAACCTCTCTCTGAGCAAGGAGCTGGATGCCACACAGCCAAACCTTTCATTCATCCAACAAATATTTTTTGCCCCCAGCGTTGACCAATGGCATCCATTGTTAAAGTTGGAGATGAGAGAAAGAAAGGGGCTCTCCTTCTGCCTCAAATCTCAGAGCCAACCTCCAGAAACAAGGCTTGAAGGCTGAATATTGCAAGGAAATGGAAGAGTTTTCTAAATTCCAAAAGTTCCCTTTTATATATCATAAGCAAAACTTGGAGATGTGAGTCCTGTGGAGAGAGTACTTAGAGTAAGTGCTCACTCAGTATAAGATGAAAGGAGAAAGCCTTTCATCTTTAGCTGGGACTTGGAGGGCGTACTTCCAGGAGGGGGAGAAGGAAGAGAGACCATTGGTCAGAGACTCCCTCCCCACCCCAGCCCCAAATTCTGAGGGGGTTTTATACACAAACATATAATGTGGGTGAAAATCCCGAAACTATGGGCTTGACCCTTTCTCTATAGGTACATCCTGGGAAGAGTCATGTTCCTGGACACAATCACCGTGTCTAGCATAGTGATGCCCATGGTGGTTGCTGGAAATGCTTGAGGAAGGATCTAGTTAGGATAGGGGCCAGCAGTGGTGCTTCCTAATCTTCCTAGGCTCCCTTGTAGCATGGAAGGATCCAGAAATCTTCCTGAGCTCCCATTGGGGTGTGGGGTGTGGAGATAGATAAGCTGAGAGCCAGAGGTCTGTCTGGGGCTGCCGTGGACAAGGGTGAGGTATGGCAGAAACTGGGGGAGGTCAGCTGGAGCCAGGGCCTGCCCTTACCTGGCCAACACGGGACAGAACAGACCACTGAACCACTGGTTGTGGTTTCAGTTATAGGTACAAGCAGGAGTCCAAAGCCCAGGCCAGGGAGATCTCAGAAGACCCCGAATAGATCCTAGACTATAACCCGCCTCCCCAAGGCACTGCTTGGCTACAAGGATGGGGGTAGAGAGAGCTCTGAAATAGGCATTTCCTAAAAGAAGCTGAGTTTACCCAAAATTACACCTGAAGTTTATTTACGTTGTGGCAAAATTGAACCCCCTCTCTGCCCATTGTAAGTTCCTTCTTACACAGCTACCCAGAGGTCTGAAGACTAGAAGATATGATGACAACGTCATAAAAAATAAAATAAATCTAAATGCGATTTCTGGGAAGAGGTTCACAGAGGAGGCATTTCTTTAGCTGAGACTTGGAGGACGGGTTGGTGCTTCCTGATTATTGTGACACTAATTTACAGTGTTCTGTGCCATTTAAAAGTGGAGTGTCGAAATAAATAAATAATAAACATAAAAAAATTAAAATAAATAAAAGTGGAGTATCACCATCTGTCCTACCCTCTCCTCGGAGCCTCTCACCACAATTCGCCTTCAGCCATCCCCAACTGTCAGCCTTTCTCAAAAAAGCCTGAGTAGAGAAGCCTCTGAAGCAGATGTTCCCTCTAGCAGATGGTGGGGGTTATGCACCCATCAGCGCCCCCCATCAGGGCAAAGCAGCAGCCTGGAAGCAGAAGTCCTGAGAGTTCCATTCCTGGAAGCCTTAGATAGCAGGGAGGCAACCAGCTTCATCAAGGACTGCCCCTCTGAGGACACCCAGGGAGGATGGCACTGAGATCAGAGGTGTCAGAGCCAACCTCAGAGAAGGAAAAGACCCTAGAAACTTTTCTTTCAGCATTTAAAATATGGAATCAGAATCTTTACATCTTGAGGCCAATCTCATGACTCTATGATTCCATTTATGCTGAAAACATTCACTGAATACAACTTTTCTCTGCACAGACAGGAAGGCAGACAGGTATTGCAATAAAAATTTAAAACAAACCAAGGTGCATTCTGTTTTAAAAACATTTCTCTACACTTCCTTAATTTTTAAGAAAAGGAAGAACATTATAATCAACAAGGCAAAGCTTCTGCTACAAAAACTTATACTGTAGTCTAGTTAAAGATTTCCTGAATACCTGAACTATCAACAAGGCAGTATTGAAATGAGCAAAAATCATTCTTAACAGACTGTGTTGTAAAACAAAAAAATTGCTAGGTCATAAAAGATTGCAATCTCTATAAAATATATTAAATAAATATTATTAAGAAGCCCTCAAAGTTATCAAATAAGAGATGGGCTTATTTAAAAATCCAGAACCCAGAGAAAAGTTAGACATTTGAGAGTTTCAAGTTAGCTTCAAACTGGCTCTCTACCATTCCCCTTGCTCAAATAGATTTAGAAAGAGCTGTTCTAGCAAGTGGAATTATTGGCTCTCAACTCCAAGGTAACATCTTCGACACACTTAGTTTCTTCAAGAGCATACCTTTCAAAAATATCGCATATTGTTCTCACAAGAGAGTAATATGGAAATAAAAGCACCTGGGTCTCATTCTGACCCAGCAGCCTCGTCCCTTGGCGCCCTGACACCCTGGCTGTGCTGAGCTGCTGCTGTCAGACTGTTGCAGGTCCTATGGCTGCTTTTCCCACTGGTCTTTATAAAGGGTGGCCGGGAGGAGACTGCCAGGTCAGAATGAATCTCCTCTTCACAGCCCCAAATCTGATGACCCTGGAGAGACTCACAACATCTTGGCGAATCCAAGGGGCTTGGGGGAATAAGAAGCAGAGGGACACAGAAACAGGCTTGCTTAGATCAAAAACTGCATCTGTGAAAGAGCCAAGAATTTAGACCAGACTCATACACCAATACACACACTCTCTTTCATAGACACCATCGAGATACCAGGAACAATGAACATGTTTGCATGGGGTGGCAGTTATATCCTGGCCCAAGTTCAATGAACTGACTGTGGATAATTATGAAAGAAACTGTGCACACCCACCAGCTGAAGCCATGCCAAGGTGGGTCCATCACCCCAAAGCCATCAGGAGGCTGGTCAGAGGAGGTGTTGAGTTGTAAAGAGGGACAGGGGAGGTTGGGGAGGAAAGAGGAGGAGAAGGAAGGACGATGAATCAGAAACTAAGACCAGCAACTAAAAACATAACACCTGCACAGATGTAACATGACTTGAAAGAAGCCAGACACAGAACAGTATATACTACGTGATCGCACACAGGCCAAGTTCCAGAAAGAAGAAAATTAATCTATGTGACAAAAGTTGAAATTGTGATTACCTTGGGTTGGGGAAATTTACTGGAAAAAAGATACAAAGGACTCTTCATGTGTGACAAAAATGCTCTTTATCTTGATCTAGGTGGTGGCCACTCAGATATATATATATATCTATATATGTATAGATATATAAATATATATAGATATATGTATGTATATATGTAAACATTCGCCCATCTGTACATGTATGATCTTGGGCTTTACTCTATATGTCATACTCAATAAAATTAAAAAAAAACACTAGGAGTCTGCAGTGGGACTCCTAGTGGTGGGAGCAGAGGGCTATAAACAAACTGACTGATGGTTGAAACTCTAGAAAATCTCGGGTACCACTAAAGGTAAAGGTGCAGATGAATCTGAAAAAAGGAGGACTAGTTGGAAGTTGGCAGCAAGATAATAGTCCCACAGATCACCCGCCCAACTCTAGTAGAAGATTAAGGATTTACTCTCTGGAGAGGATGGTAACAAACAGCCAGAGGAAGAGGGAGTCCGTGTACTGAAATGTGAGCCATTACCCTGAGAGTCCTTTCCCAGCTCAGTCCTACAAATGTCAGCAGCCAGCCTCACACCACTCCTGCTGTTGCTGCCACCACCAACCCCACCACCACCAAGCAGAAGGAATTCCCTTCTGGGAATCCCCTTCCAATATAAGAGGAAAATAAAAAACAAAACAAAAAATTACCAATACTAATAGGTGATTGTTGTATTACAGAGTTCCAGGTCCCTGCCTGAGCAGCCTACGATGAAGTTGCTATTCGGCTAGGTCCGACTGTGTGCACAGAGCTTCCAGTGATCACTTTAGCGTCTCACTCTTAAATGTGAGCAAACAGCCAGGGATCATCAAACATTTTTTTTTTTTTGAGTTGGAGTCTCACTCTGTCGCCCAGACTGGAGTGCAGTGGCCGCTCCCGGCCACCGCAGCCTCGACCTGCTGGGCTCCGGCGATCCTTCCGCCTCAGCCTTCCAAGTAGCCGGAACTACAGGCGTGCGCTACCACGCCCCTGATTTTTTGATTTATTGTAGAGATGAGGTCTTGCTGCCCAGGCGGATCTCGAACCCATGGGCTCAGGCAATCCACTTGCCTCAGCCTCCCAAAGGCGTGGGATTACAGGCTGAGCCACCGAGCCCGGCGATCATCAAACATTTTAAGAAATCTTCTAATGTGACTGAAAATCAAAACTAAAACCAAATAAAGAGAGGAAACAGAGACAGTGCAGGGGACATGAGAAAACTTTTTACAAAATTGTAACTAATGTCTTCACTGAGATAAAAAGATGATGTACCTATGCCACAAAAAAAGATGGGCCATGAAGTGAAACTTTGAGAGCATATAAAGAACTGCACATTTAAAATATGAGGGCAGAAGGCCAGGCATGGTGGCTCATGCCTACAATCCTAGCACTTTGGGAGGCCATGGAGTGAGGATTGCTTGAGCCCAGTGGTTCAAGACCAGCCTACACAACATAGTGAGGCCTCACCTCTACAAAAAAAATTTAAAAATTAGCCGAGCATGGTGGCACCCACCTGTTGTCCCATCTACTAGAGAGGCTGAGGTGGAAGGATTGCCTGTGCCCAGGAGGTTGAGGCTGCAGTGAGCCACGATCGTACCACTGCACTCCAGACAGAGTGAGACCTGACTCAAAAAATAAAATTAAATTTTACAAAAGTAAAAATATGATGTCAGAAATAAGTAAAATTAATAGAATTATTAATTCCCTAGAAAAGTAAATACAAAATGCAAAGAAATGGAAATGGGAGATTTAAAATAAGAACACTTAGAGGAGCATGCCAAGAAGACTAATACCTTCTAATCAAGAGTTCCAGGAATAAATAATAGAGAAAGCAATTAGAGAAAAGTATTAAACAAGAAAATATTGCAGAATGATTAGAATCTTCAGATTAAAAGGGTTCACTGAGTACACAGAACAATCAACAAACAAATTTTTAAAAAACTCTCATCAAAGCACATTTATCACAAAAATTAGGAAACCTGGGAATGAAAGTACCTGGAAGAGAAAAGTTTAGAAACAAAGGACTGAAAATCAGTGGGAATGAATTTGTTAACAGCAACACTGGAGTTGAGGAGATAATGAAAAAATGTCTTGAAAATTATGTTGGTAAATTATTTCCAACTTGGAAGTTTTTTTCCAAACTGTAATTCAAAAATGAGAATAGGATATAGGCCTATTTGGAAATGCCAGGTCTCATTCTCTTACCTTTCTCATGAGCTGTCAAAGCAGTGCTTTTTAAACATTGATGTGCCAGAGGTCACCTAGGAAACTTATTACAAAACAGATTCTGATTCAATAGGTCAGGAGCAGGTCCGAGACCCAGCATTTCTAACAAACTTGCAGGTGATGCCAGTGCTTCCAACGCACACACCACACTGAGAAGTGAGATACTAAAGGGCGTGTCTCCCCAAAATGAGAGAATCAACTAACAAAGAGGAAGGAGTAGAACCCAGGAAATTGAGGATTCAACATAAAAGTAAGTTAATATCCAGAATGATGCCGAAAGGAAATCCCAGGACATTGCTTAAAGGGAAGCTGGGTCAAATTAGGCCATATCAATAGGCAGGGGATGTTGAAGAGGAGAAAATAATGAAGCAGATGACTACCTGATATATTGATATACTTCTGGTGGAGAATTTGAAGACAAATGAGTGACAATTACATAGAAAACAAAGCAAATGAAAAAGTGAGGCAATTATTAACTCCAAGGAAAACTAAAAGTTAAGAATAGAAGATGACCAGGTGCAATGTCTCAAGCCTGTAATCCTAGCATTTTGGGAGGCTGAGGCAAGAGGATTTCCTGAACCCAGGGGTTCGAGACCAGCCTGTGCAACTTGGTGAGACTTTGTCTCTCTATATATTTTTTAAAAATTAGCCAGGCATGGTAGCATGCGCCTGGAGTTCCAGATATTTGGGAGGCTGAGGCAGAAGGATCACCTGAGCACAGCAGGTTGACACTAGGGTGGCTGTGAGCGTACCACTGCACTCTAGCCTGGGTGACAGAGTGAGACTCTGACTCAAAAAATAAATAAATAAATAAAATAAAATGACTGGGCTCGATTGCTCAGCCTGTAATCCCAGCACTTTGGGAGACTGAGATGAGTGGACTGTCTGAGCCCATGGGCTCGAGATCTGCCCGGGCAACTCAGTGAGACCCGTCTCTACAATAAATAAAAAATTAGCAGGGCATGGTAGCATGTGCCTGTGGTTCCGGCTACTTGGAAGGCTGAAGCAGAAGGACCAGAGTCCAGCAGGTCAAGGCTGCAGTGACCAGGAGTGTGTCACTGTACTCCAGTCTGGGCAACAGAGTGAGACTTCAACTCAAAAAAATAAAATAAAATAAAATAAAAATAAAGAATAAATAAAATAAGGTAAAATAAATGTAATTATATAATACATAATCACAATAATATAAACAACAAATATTAACCAAAAAGTTATAACAATATTGGGAAGTTGAAGGAGGACAGGGTAAAAAAAACAAAAACAAACTAAGCTCTCATCTTTCATAGTAGGAAGTCAATAAAAGTCAAGAAATTATAGTATAAACATGTTTTTTTAGCATATGGAGATAAATATCTAAAGAAAAAACTAAAAGAGCTCAAAGTAGTTGTTTCTGGATGAATACTAATGGAGCAAGGAACTAATTTTTTTCATTATAAGCTTTGTAAAACTATTTGACTTTAAAAAATAATTACATGCATATCTTTTTTTTTTTTTTTTTAAGTTGGAGTCTCACTCTGTCACCCAAACTGGAGTGCAGTGGCCGCTCCCGGCCACTGCAGCCTTGACCTGCTGGGCTCCGGCGATCCTTCCACCTCAGCCTTCCAAGTAGCCGGAATTACAGGTGCGCGCTACCATGCCCGGCTGATTTTTTTATTTATTGTAGAGATGAGGTCTCACTGCCCAGGCGGGTCTCGAACCCACAGGCTCAGGCAATCCACTCACCTTAGCCTCCCAAGGCGCGGGATTACAGACTGAGCCACCAAGCCCGGCTTCTCATGCATATCTTAATCTAAATAGAAATCTTAAGTTTAATGAAAATTACTTGAAACTGTAGAAGTTTTGTCAATAAAAATAAAACATTTACAACATATATCACAATTATTTGCCACTTCCCAGTGTTTCAGGACTCTGCTGCAAACCACAGTTCAGAAGCAGTTAACTTCCTTCAGATGCTCAGTCTGGGAGAGGTCATAGGGGCAGGAGATATTTGGAGTACAGCAATAGCAAGCTCCAGAGATGGTTATGAAACTTTCTGACACCCAAGAGGACATCCAACAAGTTCCTAGGTGAGATAATACCTTGCTGTATCTACTTTTTAAAAAAAAGAAAATTTTCCCTCCTAGACTTCCTATTTCAGTAAGTAGCAGCAACATCTACCAAGTTGTCCCATGGACTAGTCAAGATTTTTTCCATAGAAAGTACTAGAAACCAATCTCAAACTGGTTTAATTAGAAGAGCAATTTATGGAGTCCTAAGAAGCCCACAGGAAACCCTGGGAAAACCTAGGTTCAAATCCTACCTACAACATTTACCATTATGTAACTTAAATACTTAAATTGACCAAACAACGGAGGTGATAATAGAATTTTGGGAGTATGAAATGTGCTTAGAATAGCACCTGAGACATAGCTAATACTTGACAGATATTAACTATTATTTTCATAAGCTATTATTCAAGAATCACAACAAATCTGAAGGACAAATTTTAAAATTTATCCTGAACACATTGTAGTGTAACTGAAGAACACCAAAGTTTTTGTTTTTGTTTTTGTTTTTGTTTTGAGTGAGAGTCTCACTGTGTCATCCAGGCTGGGATGTAGTGGCATGCTCACAGCCACCCCAGCGTTGACCTGCTGAGCTCAAGTGATCCTTCCACCTCAGCCTTCCAAGTAGCCAGAACTACAGGGGTGTGCTGCTATGCCTGGCTAATTTTTCAATATATTGTAGAGACAGTGTCTTACCAAGTCACCCAGGCTGATTTCAAACCCCTGGGATCAGGCAATCCTCTCACCTCGGTCTCTCAAAGTGCCGGGATCATAGACTTGATCCACTGCCCCAAAGATTGTTTTTAAATATTAAACACCCTCACAAACAGAAGACAATTTTTCTACAAAAAATTGACAATTAAGCTAGGGCAGGCTTCTCAACAGCAGCGGTAGTAGATAGAATAAAGTAAAATATCTTCAAAATGCTGAAAAGAAAAATCTGCCAACTGAAAATTTTATACCCAGCCAAACTGTTACTTAAGAGTGAGCATTACATGAAGGCTTTATCAGATCAACTAAAACAGAACGTTTATACCACCAACAAACTTCACAAAGCATTTCTTTTTTTCTCACAAGCCATTTCTAAAGATTTACTTCAGGAAAAAGAAAATAGAACTCAGAATAAGGATGAACTACAAGAAATATTGATAGGAAAATAGGTTATTAAACCCTTGGCAAACAAAAATATTGGCTGTACAAATAATAATCATGATAATGACTAATATGGGGAATGAAAAATGAAGGAAGAAAGTACACCACCAAACAATGACAAATGAAATGGGAAAATATCATGAAGCTATGCATTTAAAGGACCTGGTCTCACTCTAGAATTGGGCAAAGACGTTGGTTAACTTTAAGCTTTGTTAATTTAAGTAAACAGGGTAAGATTTAGAGGTACTTAAAAAATAATAGAATTAGAACAAATAAATTTTAAAATAATAAAGGGGGAAAAAAGAAAAGGAATCCAAAATAATTCAAGAAAAAAAAAACTTAGAAAAACAGAGTGACTAGAAAGCACAAGTAAGATAGTAGTAATAAGTCCAAAATATCAATAATCACAATAATGTTAATGGACTAAATGAAATCAATTCAAAACTATAAACTTAATTACCTACACACTTGTTTTTTCATAATAGAAAGTTTTTAAAAGAGAAATTGCCAATCTAGGTTGTTTAAAAAAATTTTTTTTAAACCCCACCTGTAGCTATTTGTAAGAATCCACTGAAAACATAAGAACACAAAAAAGTTGAAATAAGAGGCTGAAAAAAGCTACACCAGCAGACATGGATAATAATAAAATTGGTGTACATATAAACATAAGAGACTCTAGTACAAAAGTCATTAGAAATGAAGAGAATTGCGATGTAAAGGCAAAATAAGTAATCACCAGAAAAATACAACAGTTTTCTACTTGCATGTAACTAAATAACATAGCCTTAAAATGTTCTAAGCAAAACTTGGCAAAATTATAAGGAGACTGACACATTCATGATCATATCTCTCTCACCAATGAATAAATAAAACATACAAAATACTATTGAGAATATACCAGATTTGAACAATATAGTTGACAAGCTTCATTGACTGGACGCATACAGATCCCTACAGCTACAACATTTAGAGAATATACCTTCTTCTCAAGCACAACGGAACACTTACAAACATTGATCATGAACAGGGTTTTACAGTAAGTCTCACACATTTGAAAAAAGTATCATCTGCGATGACTTCTTTGACTAAGATGCAAATAAGTCACACGTCAATCACAAAATCTAGGATTTGAGAATTACGAAACACATTTTGACATGGAAACATACAATCAACTCACTTTTTTAAAAAAATTAACTTTATTTTCTAGAACAGAAAAAGTGTGATGATAGTACAGAGTTTCCCATACACTCTGTACCCAGTTTTCCCTATTATTAACATCTTACATTAGTATGGTATATTTGTGACAACTAATTAGCCAATATTGATGCACTATTATTAACTAAATCCATATTTTATTCAGATTTCCTTAGTTTTTATATAATGCTTTTTTCTTTTCCAAGATTCCATCTAAGATGTTACATTACATTTAGTAGACATGTCTTTCTCAGACTTCCCTTGTTTTGAATGACCTTGACAGTTTTTAGGGGTGCTGGTTAGGTATTTTGTAAATGCCCTTCAGTTGAGATTTGTGTGATGTTTTTCTCCTGATCAGACTAGTGTTATGGTCTTGTGGAAGGAAGATCACAGAAGTAAAGGGTCATTTTCCTCACATCTCGTCAGGAGTACATATTATCATTGTGCCTTGTCACTGTTGCTGTTGATCTGATCACTTGGCTATGGCATGTTTGTCAATTTTCTCTGCTGTAAAGTTACTTCCCTCTTTCATTCAGTATTCTTTGAAGCAAGTCACTGAATGAAGCTCACACTCACAGGGTAGGAAGTTGTGTTTCATCTCCTTTAGCGGGGAGCATCTACACAAATTATTTGGAATTATTCTCCATGAAAGACTTGTCTCTCCCCCTCCTTCTTTATTTTTCTTTTAAGAGACAGGCTAGAGGGAAGTGATGAGATCATAGCTCATTATAGTCTTGAACTACTGGGCTCAAGCCATCCTCCTGCCTCAGTCTCCCAAGCAGCTGGGAGTATAGGTGCATGCCACCATGCTCACCTATTTTTTAAAAATTGTTTTTGTAGAGATGTGTTTCCCAGGCTGGTCTCGAACTCCTGGCCTCCTGCAGTTCTCTTACCTTGACCTCCCAAAGTGCTGGGATTATAAACTTGAGCCGCTGTGTCTGGCCCCCATTGATTTTTTTATTCAATAATTTCTTTATTTTGGGATGGACTCATGGATATTTATTTTATACTTTGGGTTATAACATAAAGCTACTTTATCATCTTTTTGCTTAAATTGTTACAGCTTTGGTCATTGGTTCCCGTGTTTCTCTGACATATACACACAGTTTTGCTTTTTGAGTACTTCCTTACTTTCTGGCACTACAAGATGCTTTAGACTTATCTTGTATATTTCCTGTCCCAACCCTAGAATCAGCCATTTATCCAGGGAGACTTGGTTCTTTCTTATTGGAGAATGATATTAGCAACCAAAATCTAGGTACTCTATGTGCTTGCTGCTGCTGGAGTGTCATTGCCTCTAGGTTCTCACAGCACACAGAGTCAGGTTATTTTACATATATATATTATTTTTAATAATGTAAAATAATATTTGTGTGTCATGCTGCTGTCTCTGATTCTAATACCATTCTAGTACCATTTGTTCATTTGAGTTATGCAACAGTCTTTTTAAAAACTGTATTGGTTATCAAAAATCTAACACCAACAAAAAGTTAACTCAAGACCCAGCTTGTTTTACAGGCAAGTCTTACAAGCATGTAAGGAATAGTACCAAAGTTATCAAAAGAAAAAAGGAAAAATATAAATAGACACAATTGTAAATGTGCATTTGAAAGACATCAACAAAAGATCTAAAAAATGGGAGGAGATGCCATGTTCCTTAGATAGAGAGTCCATATCTAAAGATATCAATTCTCTCCAAAAATAATCTACACATTTAGTACAATTCCAAATGGAATTCCTGAAGGGTTTGCAATGAAACTTGACAAGCTGAATCTAAAACTTGTATGGAAGGTCCAATAATAATAATAATAACCAAGACAATTCTTAAAAAGAGCAGGAAGAAGTTTTGCCCTATTATAAATTAATTAAAGCAGCTGAGTCTTCATGCAGGAATAGACAAATAGACAAATAGAATATGGAGCCCAGAAACAGATACACACACACTTGGAAATTTGTTATAAGATACAAGTGGCAGTATAGAACACAGCAGAAAAGATGACTATTAAATGGTGCTTGGGAAAACATAAAATCAATCCAGATCCTATATTTTAAAAGCAAAAGATTAAAACTCTTAGAATGAAATATATGATATTTACAGGCTGGGTTTAGTGGCTCAGCCTGTAATCCCAGTACTTTGGGAGGCTGATGTGAGTGGATTGCCTGAGTCCGTGGGTTCGAGACCAACCCCAGCAACTTGGTGAGACCTCGGCTCCACAATTAAAAAAAAAAAATTAGCCAGGCGTGGTAGCACATACCTATAGTTCCGGCTACGCAGAAGGCTGAGGTGGAAGGATCGCCAGAGCCCAGTTGGTTGACACTGGGGTAGTCGTGAGTGTGCCATTCCACTCCAGCCTGAGGACAGAGTGAGACCCTGACTGAAAAGAATAATAATAAAATAAGTAAATAGAAAAATGGGCAGAGTACATAATCAGGCATATCAGAATAGATAAGAAACACACAAAAAATATGCTCCATCTCACTAGTATTCAGGGAAGGGGAAATTAAACCTATAGTGATATCCTCTCAAACACATCAGACTTGCAAAAATTCAAAAGTCTTACAAGATTTCTGATTTTAAAATGGTGGAGTGAATTCAGCATTTTCCCTTCTCTTGGACTTTATCCAAATGCAACAGGAGAAAATAACAGAAGCACAAACTCTACCTTTGATGAAACGAAAAAAAATTTTTTTGAATCCCAATCCACAAATAAGCTGAACTGCCAAAGCAATGAAGAGTAAACAGAGTTATGAATGGAAGAGGATCAAGGATGCTGTGACTTCTGAGCTCAGAGAAAACTTCAGGGTGTACACACCAAAGGGAGGAACACACCCTGAATTGCAAAGCCAAAATAATGAATGGGGTGTGTAGGCTTGTGGCAGGGACCTCCCTGGAATTGGTTTAGTTATAGGAGGCAGGTTACAGTTAAAGCAGGCAGGGCTGATCAATGAATCCCAGACAGGAGCCCCTTTAATGAGAAGCTGAACATTCCAACAGCTGCCTATCTCCTTTGACTGAGTAACGATCAAGCTAAAGGAACTCATGTACATTGCCCTGAAGGGATAATTCCTGCTGGGGCACAAGTAGCCCATATCTCTTCCTGAGACTCACTTTCTGTAAATAGCTGGTGTCTATATTAGTCAGGTTCTTCAGATAAACAAAACCATTAGAATGTGTATATAGAGAGGAGATGTATTATAAGGAATAGTTCATATCATTATGGAGGCCGACAAGTCCAAAATCTGCAGTGTGGGCCAGCAGACTGGAGACACAGGAGAGCTAATGGTGCAGATGAGGTCTGAAGGCAGTCTGTTGCAGAATTCCCTCTTGCTTGGGGAGGTTGGTCTTTTTGTTCTATTCAGGCCTTCAACGGATTGGATGAGGCCCCTACCTTCTAGAGGGCAATCTGTTTTACTCACAGTTCACCAGTTTAAATCTTAACTTCATCTGAAAACACCCTCCGAGTTGACACATAAAATTACCCATCACAGTGTCTTAGGATTGGGTTCTTCGAAGCAGAGCCTGAGGCAGGATCTGGCAGGACCGGGTGCACTTATTTTATAGAGGGAATCCTCTCCCAGGAGACAGGAGTGAGGAAAGCTGGGTAGGAAAAGTAGCTAAATAAACACGTGATCTCAGCTACAGTCTAGCTTCAGCCTCATCACATGGGGGCCTCTGAAGCACAAATTGCACCAGAGTTGGTCCTACTTTGGCCTTCTGAGTCCCTCTGTCTGTCCGGTATTGACTGCTGACTGCCTCAGAGTTGGGGGTATGAGTGAGGACATAACTTCTCAGGTGTGATGGTGAATTCCACGTGCTGATTTGGTGAGGCTATGGTGCTCAACTGTTTGGTCAAACACTCGTCTGGATATTGCTATCAAGGTATTTTGGGGTGTAACTAATTTACAATTCCCCAATAATGTGGGTGGGCCTCATTCAAGCAGTTGAAGGCCTTAAGAGCAAAAACAGAGGTTTCCTGAAGAAGGAATTGTGCCTGAAGACTATAGCATGAACCCTTGCCTGAGTTTCCAGGCTTCCAGTTTGCCCTACACATTTCAGACTGGTCAGAGCCTACAATTACATGAGCTAATTAGTTTCTTTCTTCTTCTTCTTCTTCTTCTTCTTCTTCTTCTTCTTCTTCTTCTTCTTCTTCTTCTTCTTCTTCTTCTTCTTCTTCTTCTTCTTCTTCTTCTTCTTCTTCTTCTTCTTCTTCTTCTTCTTCTTCTTCTTCTTCTCCTTCTTCTTCTTCTCCTCCTCCTCCGCTATGAGCTAATTAGTTTCTTTCTTTTCTTCTTCTTCTTCTTCTCTCTCTCTTTCTGTCTGTCTCTCTCCCTCCCTCCCTCTCTCTCTCTCCCCCCTCCCTGTTTCTCTCTCTGTATCCTATTGATTTTGTTTCTCTGAAGAAGCCTAACTGATACACCAGGTATGGGGGCTCTCATTCAGCCAAGGGCAAACGAAGGAGTTAGCTGTGCGTCATTAGCAATCGGCCCTCTCTACCGAAGGATGAGCTTGGTAAAGGAAATCTGTGTGGGGTATCAACAGCATGCACTATGGTTCACCTCTTGAACCACTCAGATCCACTGATCTCCCCATTAAATAGACTCAGTCCAGGCACACCATTTCCAGGATGCTGGCTGGTCACAATTTGTGAGAACGCTTAACAAGAGAAGAGTTAGTGGAATAAACTACAGCCGGCACTGCTACAATTGGCCCCAGATCTGTTGCTGATATTCATCATCTAAGTTCTCCTCACCCTCTGCTACCACATCTGATGATCTGTGTGGCTCTCAGGGTGGGGTGTTCCAGAGCCTCAGCTCAGAGAGGTCTAAAGCTCTGGTTACCAGGGCTAAACAGAAAATCACAGTACAGCAGTCTTGGTCCACTCCCAGAGGAAGTTTAATATACAGGGAAGTGTAATATGCTGAATTATGAACTATGATAAAAGAGTAACTATAAGATATAAAGACTTCATATGGTCTCTAGGGCTAAGGAAGAATAACCAAGGGAGCACAATCTTGGAAAGGGCTCCGACCCCATTGGGGAAGGTGGGTTCAGCCCACTGGATAGCGGAGCAGTTTGCTGGTTTGGCCAGGTCACAGCTGGCCTGGACTTCCTGGACAAGCAACAGGCCATGCTCCGGAGTTTAGCTGGGAGCGGCAATCAGCAACTGGCTCGTGAGGTCTGAGCACCAGCGACCCTGGAGAGCAGTGGGGGTTAGAGTCAGCTCTGATTGCCCTTGAGTGACCTGTGGAAAGGTTAATGCCACTCTCAGGTTGCAAAGTCATAGAGGGATCTCGTCTGGGCCCGTGGCTGGGGCAGGCTCCACCAGATGCTTTCCCCCCATGCCCAACCCCAACCCCCAGAAATGTCAGAAGAGTCCCTCCCTCCTGTAGCTCCCTCCACTGCCCTTACTGAGGAACTTGACATCATGCTATTGTAAAGGAAAGAGACTCAAAGGAATTCTGTTGTTCCTCACAGGCCACAAATACAGAAGGAGCAGTTGGAGCTGAGGGGCAGTGAGTTGATCGTGGACAGAGCAACTGTGACTTTCCGGGTTCCACAGCTCTCTCCTCGACACTGTCAACGTCTTAGTCTCAAGCCAACTTTCTGAGCTGTCTTTCAACTTTCCTCTGTCTGGTGAGTCACATATTTCCATATTTCCATCCCCCTAAAGAGACTTGCCTCCGAACTCCCACCATCACTATCCTTGAGCTCTCTTCCTCACTTTCCCTCTCCAGGATGTCCCTGGTAAGGGCGTTCTTGCCTCCATTAGCGTTAGCTCCTCCACTCCTTCACTGTCCATCTTCGCCACACGCATGCCCATCTGCAGTCAAGAATGTACATGAGTTGTGACTTGCCATTCTCGTTGAATCCAGACTCTTCTACCAGACTTGCAAGGCTCCAATATCTGTCCCTCACAGCCAGGCAACCTCCTCTCCTCACGTCCCCTTGAGGCCGACCCCCTTCCCCACCTTCACTGCTGCTCTGTCCTCACCCTGATGGCCTTTTCTCCTCTCTGACTCCTATTTGTGACCAAATGAGATTTCTTCTTTCACGAAGTGTCCTTCTTATGCAGGACATGCTACCCCTTCCTTCTCTGTCTCCCCCTCAGCCACTCATTCTGTTCTGAGCACTGTTTTCCCACAAAAACTGTTGAACTTCTTGACTATTCCAAAGGCTAAGCCCTGCCACCCCATCCCTGGATCTTGGCCATGGGGGTAGCCCTGAGGACTGACACCCTTTCGAAGGGGAAGGGCTGCTCAGGTGCACTGCAGATTAGGCAGAATAGGTCGAGTGACAGGCCAGTCCTGTACTGGTGACTAACAACCTGTTGGACCTCCCTGCTCCAGGCCCGAGCTTGAGCTCTGCTGACTGGCTCTAGGCTCGGCCCTGGAAGTGTCCGCAGGCTGCAGGAAGTACATTGTGCAATCCATACCTGATGGTTTCAGAGTCACTGGCCTCACCCAGATTAGGGTGTGGCTGATGGGGCCCTCAGCAGTCAGTCAGGTCAGGATGAGACACACACACGCACCCCAAGTAGTGTCCCTGAAAGTTCCCCAAATGCAAAGTCTTTTTTGTTGTTGTTTGTTGTTGTATAACTTGGGCCCCTTCTAACTTTCTGCACATCCACACCCAAAACACAGGACACGCTAAAATGTAAGTGCTCAAAGACATAGAGTGATATGGTGGTTAATTGAATGGATGTAAGAACTTTTTTTTTTTTTGAGTTGGAGTCTCACTCCGTCACCCAGACTGGAGTGCAGTGGTCGCTCCCGGCCACCGCAGCCTCGACCTGCTGGGTTCCAGTGATCCTTACGCCTCAGCCTTCCAGTAGCTGGAACTACAGGCGTGTGCCACTATGCCCGGCTAAGTTTTTGATTTATTGTAGAGATGAGGTCTTGCCAAGTTGCCCAGGCGGGTCTCGAACCTGCGGGTTCAGGCAATCCACTCACCTCAGCCTCCCAAAGTGCAGGATTACAGGCTGAGCCACTGAGCCCAGCTAGTGTAAGAATTTTTAAAAGCCCTGGTTCAAGACATGACTTTATTACTTTTGACTTTAGTGTTCCTGGCTAAATAACAATTATCTGAGCCTCGGTCTCTATATTTATAAAATATTTATGAAATGTGAATAATAGCATTACCTCCTTCCGAGATTTGTGAGGATAAAGAAAAATATATATGTAAAATGTTTGGCACAAAATATTTGATAGAGGATATATAAGAATATTATTAAAAACAGAGTTTGTGATAAAATAGGGGACACAGACAGAAAGCCCAAAACAAATGCAGAAGAGATAGAAAGAAATGGGAAGCATTGAAGACGCTGTGGCAACCATGGCAATGTTTAGACCTCCTTCAAGAGAACCTACCATGGGGGCATAGATGACTGGCTACCCCAGCGGCCACCCTCTGGGACCACCACTGCGTTCATGCCAAGGCCACGCTTTCTCAGAACTATTCCCAACCAATGACAGAACACGGTGGGCTACCAGTGCCCGCCCATTCCTGCGGGATATGGGACTCCTTGAAGGGGCACCTTTGGCTCCAGGACTCCCCATCAGCCAGGCTGGAATTTTCTTAGAACTGCAGAGTTGGAAGCCCTTCCTTCCTGAAGCCCCTTCCTTCTCTCTCCTTTCACATGTGTCCAGGTGACACTACAATCTCAAGGCTGGCCCATCGATCCCACTCTCTTCCCTTTCTCTTTCACAGGCACTTCTCTCAATAAATCTCTTGCACAAGTAGTCCCATCTGGCCTCTTTAGAGCGTCTGTACTAACACAGGCCCCATCCCTATCGCTAGGCTTCCTTAGAGGGAGAGTCCTGAGAGGATCTGTCTCAAATCCCCGTTGTATGCCCCCTGGGCAAGGGCAGCCAAAATTGCCTGTTGACATAAACTTCTTTGATTATGGACCTTAAATGGGAACCAGGAAGCGAGTGTCAGGACATGCTATGATGCCTCATGTCCTATATTCCACTCTGTGCCCAAAGTCACTTCTCGAGCCAAGCAAACCCCGTCTCTTCCTGCCTCCACTCCCTAGTCTGACACCTCTGGCCTGCACTTCAAGTTTATTCTGCTCAAGCATAAAATTAATGTGAATTTTTTTGTTTGCTGGGATCAGTATTCTGCACAGGCCTGAGGAACTCATAGATAGAAGGGAGAGCGTTAGGTAGGATGTGGCTGCCGGGGCTGTGAGACCAGCTGCAGAAGAGGCCCAGGCCTGGAAGAGCCAGGAAGCTCCAGCCCAGGGAGGGGTTGTGGCTGTGCCCATCTGCAGATTGGGTTAAACTCTCAGCCCTTGAAGGGACCAAATGTGGGTCTCAGGATATCGGGGGCTCTGGGCCAGATATAGATCTCTGGAGGCCTCCCTCTGTCCCTAATTCCAGGGCCCAGTGTATGGCGGAGTTTCCTCAGGTCTACAGAGCGGCACTGTGGTCACAGCAGTGCAAGAAGTGGTCAAAGTATTTCACCTTGGACATCATGTAGTACAAAGAATAGGGTGAGGAATAGGCAAAGAGGTTTGATTGGCTTCCCTGGACACCTGATTCGGTGGGGGAGAGTAAGGAGTTAGGAATAGGTCACAGAAGACCACATTTATCTGGTAAGATGAAGTCTCAAGGTTGTGTCTAAGCTGATCTTCATGTTTGGAAATGGAGACACCTGGGGACTGGTCCCCACCTGAGAATCCAAAGAGGCCGTTGCTGTTTGTCTCCTTTTCCCAGGAATAATAAGAACGATCATCAATTCTGTGGTCCATCATAGTCAACCACAGTCACCAACCCTAAGCCCTCTTGCCCATCCCTTGCTTCAATATATTCACCTGGCAACACCCAGTCCTGTGAAATTCAACTCAGACCACTTGGCACTGGCATCCAGCTGAATGTGGTGGAGACTGGTGACTGTAAATCTATGGCCACAATACTCAAGTGGGTCCTTGTGCTGTACAGCAGGCCTGATCCAGGTGCCTGACCCATCCCCACTCCCGCTTTCTTAAATGACTCAGTCATACTTTCTCTCTTATCCATGAGCCCCTATAGGAACAAACTCTCAGCTGATGACTTCGGTTCCTATTTCACTGAGAAATAGAAGCAATTAGAAAAGAACTTTGCCCAACTCCCACCCCCCAATCATCTGTATCCAGCTGTGTCTGTGACCTTCTCTCCCAGAGCTGTGGGGAAATCGCCCATCCCTGTCTGAGACCAAACCATTCACCTCTCCACTAGGTCCTCACCTCTCTCCCCTACTGAAGAACATTGGTCCAGGAATGTTGCATTCTCTACCCAACATCATTAGCTTTTCTTCTTCTATTGGATCATACCCATCGATAAATAACATGCAGTCATTCTCAAAACAAAAAACTTCTTCTTGCTCCACACATATCCCATCCTGTAAGCTAGTTCCCCATTTTTGTTTTTCTTTAGCTAAGGCTCCTCAAAAGATGTCTCTATATTGTCACTAATTTCTCTCCTCCCACTCTGTCTTGAACCAATCTGGCTTCTCTCCTTCCACTTTACTAAGCTGCTCTTGTCAAGGTCCCCAGTGAGCCCACATTGCTAAATTTAGGGATTAAGTCTCAGTCTTCACCTTATCAACACTTCGGCCGCACACGATTTGGCTGAAGATGCTCTCCTCTTGAAACACTTTCTTCCCCTGGCTTCGTGGACCCTATTCCCACCTGGTATTTCTTCTCCCTCTCCAGCTGCTCCATCTCAGTCACCGTTGATGCTTCTTCCTCATCTTCTTGACCCCTCAAGGTTTGAGTGTCCCATGACTCACTTCTTAGACTTCTTTTTTTTCTCTGTCTATACTCACTACCCTAATGATCTCTTCCAGTCTCATGGCTTTAAATACCATTTATACACTGGCTATCTCTAACCCAGATTTTCTCAACTCCAGATTCATAGAGTTGTGTAATGTTGTACACTTCCTTATCCTGGGGACCCAATTTCTCTTTCAATCAGGGGACTCCACATCTAGAAACTGGAATGTATACATAAAATAACATATTCCTATATATGTTAATTATATATAATATGTTAAATATTCATATGTAATTAGTAACATGTATTCATTATATATAACATCTAGGATAATTATACCTTCTTTTTCTTTCTTGAATTTTAAGAGTTCTTTAGATAATAGAAAGTCTAAACATTTTTCTGTGAAACAGATTGCAAAATCACTGTTTGTTATTTGTTTTTCAACTTTGTTGATGTTGTTTTTATCAAATTACACTTGTTCATTGCTAGGATATAGGAAAGTGATTGATTTCTGCATACTAACCTTGTATTCTGCAACCTCGCCATACTCACTTGTTCACTTGGAGGTTTTCTAGTACATAGTATGGAGTATGTGAATCCAATTTTATCTTTTACCAGATAACTATCTGATTGTCACAATAGCCTTACTTAAAAGTCCATCTTTTCTCCAGTGACCTGAGATATCACCTCTATTTTGTACTAAATTTTCTTATATATTTCCATCTGTTTTTATACTTTGTATTCTGTTACATTGGTTTATCTATGTGTCACTAGCATATAATTTTAATTATAAAGATTTTTTTCATGTTTTAACATTTGTTAAGGCTAATCCCCAGCTCCCCACTCACACATTATTGCTTTTTTTCACATTTCCCCAGCATTCCTACATATTTATTTCCCATATACAATTTATAATTAATTTGACTATCTTAAAAATAACAATAATAGCTAATTTTAAATTTAATTTAATTTATTATTATTATTATTTTGAGTTGGAGTCTCACTCCGTCGCCCAGGCTGGAATGCAGTGGCACGCTCATGGCCACCCCAGTGTGGACCTGCTGGGCTCTGGCAAGCCTTCTGCCTCAGCCTTCCAAGTAGCCGGAACTACAGGTGTGTGCTACCAAGCCCAGCTAATTTTTGATTTATTGTAGAGACAAGGTCTCACCAAATTGCCTGGGCTGGTCTCGAACCCATGGGCTCAGGCAGTCCACTCGACTCGGCCTCCGAAAGTGCTAGGATTACAGGCTGAGCCACCGAGCCCAGCCTACGAGCTATTATTGTTTGAATTACATTGGGAAAAATTGGACATATCTATGACAGGAAGTCAGTTTATGGAAAAGAAAAGCTGTCTGTTAGTTTATTCAAGCCTACTTTTTATGCCTCTCAAAAGTTCTTTATAGTTTCTTATACAGGTTTTTCATAGTTTTTGTTAAATTTATTTTTAAATGTATACTATAATAGTATCTGCAAACAGAGATGGTTTTACTTTTTTTCCCCAATACTTATGTCTCTTATTTTCTCTTAACTGATTGAATTGGCTAATTCTACCAATAGAACATCAGATAAAATTTATGGGATGCTGCCAAAGCTATACTTGAGGGAAATTTATAACTTTACATGCAAATAATAGAAAAGAACTGATAAGTAATGATGTTGAGCATCTTTTCATATACCTGTTGGCCATTTGTATGTCTTCTTTGGGGAAATCTTAGTTCAAGTCTTTTGCCCATGTTTAAGTCAGGTTATTTGGGGCTTTCTTATTATTGAATTGTAGGATTTCCTTATGTATTTTGGAAATTAACCTTTTATCAGATATGGTTTGCAAATAGTTTATCCCATTCCATAGGTTGTCTTTTCATTCTGTTGATTTCTTCCTTTGCTGTGTAGAAGATTTTGTTTGATGTAGTCCTATTTGTTTATTTTTGTTTTTGTTCCCCATGCTTTTAGAGTCATATCCAATAAATAATTGCCAACACCAATGCCAAGTTTTCCCCTACATTTTCTTTTAGGAGTTTTATAATTTCACATCTTACATTTAAGTCTTAACATTTTGAGTTAATTTTTGTGTATGGTGTAAAGTAGGGTTCTAATTTTATTTTATTCTTTTCTATTTTCTTTCTTTTTTTTGCATGTGGATATCAGTTTTCCCAGCACCATTTGTTGAAGATACTATCTTTCTCCATCGTGTATTATTGTCACCCTTGTTGATAATAAATGGATTATATATGTATATGTTTCCTTCTGAGATCTCTATTGGTTCACATGCTTGTCTTTATGCCAGTACCATACTGTCTTAATTACTGTAACTTTATAATATATTTTGAAATCAGGGAGTGTGATGCCTTGAGTTTCTTTTTCTTGTTTGTTCCTTCTTTGACTTATTTTGTGCCTCTATATAAATTTTATAATTATTTTTTTCTATTTCTGTAAAAAAAAAAAAAGTCACTGGGACTTGGATGGGGATAACATTGAATCTGTAGATTGTGTTGGGTAGTATGAACATTTTAACAATATTGAGTCTTCCAATCCATGAACAAAGGATGCCTTTACATTTATTTGTTTGTTCCTTAATGTCTTTCATGAATGTTTTATAGCTTTCAGTGTCCAACAAATGGCCAACACGTATGTGAAAAGATTTCAAACATTGTAAATCATCAGGGAAATGCAAATCAAAACTACAATGAGATATCACCTCACATCTGTTAGGATAGCTTCTAAAAAAAAAAGGAACACAAAAGATAAGTTTTGCAAAAACAAGGAGAAACTGGAACCCTTGCACACTGTTGGCAGGAATGTAAAATGGCATAAAGCTATGAAAAACAGTATGAAGGATTCCAATAATTAAAAATAGAATTATGACCAGACTTGGTGGCTGTAATCCCAGCACCTTGGAAGGCCAAGGCGAGTGGATTGCCTGAGCCTGCAGGTTCAAAGCCAGGTGAGACCTCATCTCTACCATAAATCAAAAATTAGCTGGGAGTGGTAGCGTGTGCCTGTAGTTCTGGCTACTTGGAAGGCTGAGGTGGAAGGATTGCAGGAGCCCAGCAGTTCGATGCTGGGGTGGCCATGAGTGTGCACTGCACTCCAGCCTAGGCGATGGAGTGAGACTCCAACTAAAAAAAAAAATAGAACGACCATATGATCTAGTAATACCATTTCTGGGTATATATCTATGAGACTTGAAGGTGGAATCTTGACTTGAAGATATCTGCATGCCCACATTCATTTCAGCATTATTTATAGTAGTCAAGATATGGAAACAACCCAAGTGTTCATTGATAGATGAATGGATAAAGAAAATGTAGTAATACATATAATGGAATATTACTCAACCTTTGTCAAAAAGGAAATCATTCGCTGGGTGTGGTGGCTCATGCCCGTAATCCCATCACTTGGGAAGAGGAGGTGAGAGGATTGCCTGAGCCCACGGGTTCAACACCAGCCTGGACAACTTGGCAAGACCTTATTTCTACAATTTAAAAAAAAATTAGCCGGGTGTGGTGGCACACACATGTGGTTCCAGCTACTTGGAAGGCCGAGGTGGAAGGATCTCCTGAGCCCAGCAGGTTGAGGCTGCAGTGATCATGAGTGTGCCACTGCACTCCAGCCTGAGCGACAGACTGAGACTCCAACTCAAAAAATAAAAGAATAAATAAAATAAAATAAGGAAATCCTGCCATTTGTGACAACATGAATGAACCTGGAGGACATTATGATAAGTAAAACAAGCCAGTCACAGAAAGACAAATACTGCATGCTTCCACCTATATATGAGGTATTTACAATAGTCAGACTCATGGAAGCTGATAATACAATAGTAGTTGTCAGGGTCTGAGCGTGGGAGAAATGGGAATTATTGTCTCAGTTTTGCTAGATAAATAAGTTCTGGAGATCTGCTGTACAAGATAGTATCATAGTTCACAATACGGTATTGTGCACTTCAGAATTTTTTTAGAGGGTAATGTGTTAAGTGTTCTTACCACAAAAACAAAACAAAACAGAAACAAAAACAAAAGGACATTAGAAACCTTTGGTAGGTGTTGCCTATGTCTATGACCTTGACTGTGGTGATGGTATTACAGGTGTTTGTCCATATCCCAGCTCACCAAATTTTATACATTACATATGTGAAGTTCTTTATCAATTATACATCAATAAAGCTGCTTTTCTAAAAAAAAAGTTTAAATGGTCTGAGCTTCTGCATTAAGAAGCTAGACATGCTGTAAGAACTCAAGTATATAAAAATAAAAATTTTAAAATTAGAAAAAAAAAGAAGCTAAAGAAAGAGCAAGTTAAACTCAAAGTAAACAGAAGAAGAAAATAATAAAGGACAAAACTAATTTAAACAGAAAATGAGCAGGGTGTGGTGGCTCATTTTTAGAGGGTAATGAGTTAAATGTTCTTATAAGAAAAACAAAACAAAACAGAAACAAAAACAAAAGGACACACCTGTAATCCCAGCACTTTGAGAAGCAGAGGTGAGAAGATTGCCTGAACCCAGGGTTCGAGACCAATCTGGACAACACGGCGAGACCTTGTCTCCACAATAAATCAAAAAATTAGGCTGGGCGCAGTGGCTCAAGTCTGTAATCCCAGCACTTTGGGAGGCCGAGGCAAAAAGATTACCCGAGCCCAGGGGTTCAAGACCAGCCTGGGCACCTTGGTGAGACTTCGTCTCTACAATATATCAAAAATTAGCCAGGTGTGGTAGTGTACGCCTGTAGTTCCAACTACTTGGAAGGCTGAGACG
This sequence comes from Carlito syrichta, assembly GCF_000164805.1. Lineage (NCBI taxonomy): Eukaryota > Metazoa > Chordata > Mammalia > Primates > Tarsiidae > Carlito > Carlito syrichta. Next base: position 632,694 of record NW_007035658.1, on the reverse strand, counting down.
AAGGACTGCCTGAGCCCAATGGGTCAACACTGGGGTGGCCGTGAGCGTGTCACTGCACTCCAACCTGGGTGACAGAGTAAGACTCTGACTTTAAAAAAAAAGAAAAAAAAAGAGCTTAAAAAAGAAATTAGCCAGGCGTGGTGGCATGCACCTATAGTTCCAGCTTGAGGCAGAAGGACCACGTGAGCGCAGCAGGTCGAGGCTGTGATAGCCATGAGCATGCCATAGCACTCCAGTCTGGGTGACAGAGTGAGACTCCAACTCAAAAAATTAAAATTAAAAAAAAGGAAAATAGGCAGATAATATATAAAGTCAACAAAAGCAAAAATTAGTGCTTTTTGAATATTAATAAAATTGAGAAACCTCTTTGCTAGGCTCTCAAGCAGAAAAGACAAATCAACAATACCAAGAATTAGTGGGGATATCACTCTGCATCCTAGGGTGAGAGACTTTACCTAGATGGGCTCTGAAGTCCCTTCCAGCTCTAGTTCAGCCTCCCCAGCTCCCTGCATCTCTATTCCCACTCATGCCAAGCCCAGCAGGAAGGAATCTCCCAGTGGCTTCCCCACTAGCCCTGAGAGGACCACTCACTGGACTGAGATAAAGGGAGCCAGGACAGGATCCTCCAGTGTGACTATGACTTAGGGTCCTCTGCAGGAAGAGCACCCTCAGCAAATTGATGACCCTTCCTAGGACCAGTTAGTAATGAGAAGGTTTGGTGTGGGGGATGTCAGAGAAGATCGTGGAACTGCTGGCAGAGCTGAGAGCCCTGCATCATAGGGAAATGGCTTCCTCCCTGCATCAGACCACTCTGGGTCTAGCAAGCAGATTCCAGAACAGTCCTAGATGCCCAGTCTGCTCCTTAGCGACTCTCCTGCCCACCCACCTGCAGCCTTGGGCTCCTCCAGTCCATAGTAGGGTACTTCTAATTGCTATTGGACAAAGTCCTCTGGGGCAGCTGGAAACATCAGGACTTTGGGATGACATAGGCCATGGTGGCAAGTCCCTGGTCATTTTAGCTCTCAGTGAAAGGGGGTCTCTGGCCCTGGGGCTCCAAACTGACCATCATTCCCAATTCTGTTCAGACAACTGGTTCCCACAGCCAGCCTTTTCTGAGAGCTCCAATCAGGAACTGCTTGTCTGGACCCAGCTCAGGCCTAGATTCCCAAGGTCAAGACTCTAGAAGCCAGATTCAGTCTGGGAATGAGACAAGGAGCTCAGGATGGTGATCCTGGTCACATGCAAGTCCCCTCTGTAGCCAGGATATGGGACGCCAGAGGAGTCTTGGGGAGGCAGCAGTTCTTGCCTCCAGCAGTTCTTGCTTAGAGGAAGGCACAGTTCAGGAGAGGGGTAACAAAGGAGGCAGCTAGACTGGGTCAACAGGGGCTTCTCCTGAGGGAGAAACCCTGCAGGTGCAGCTGGGGAGCCCCTTAATGTGGTGAGGGCCGGGAAGGGGGTTTGTGCAAAGGATGTGACCTCACAGCTGTTGTTCATAGCAGATAATCCAAGGATGTTATGGCTGAGGATGGCCAGGTGGTACCGTGGGCCTGTACTTCCCAACTCTTTCCATGTTGCAGCACTTCCATAAAGTGAGGACACTGATGTGACACACCAGGTAAGCAGACACGTCTGCAGGTAGTTGGAAGAGAATGGCCAAGAGGTTCCTGTCTTGGTCTGTTTGTGCTGCTTTAAAAGACTACCACAGACTGGGTGACTTACAAACATCAGACATTTATTTCTTGCAGTTCTGAAGGCTGGGAAGCCTAAGATCAAGGTGCCAACAGATTGCGTGGTGAGGGCCGCTGTCTGCTTCCAAGATGGCACCCTGCTGCTTTATCCTCTGAAGGGGAAGAAAACTCATCCCCTTCAAGCCCTTTTGTAAGGTCACTAATCCCACTCCTAATCACCTCGCAAAGACTCCACCTCTTGATACTGTTGTGTTGGGAATTAAGTTTCAAATGAGTTTTGGAGGGGCACCATCATCCAAAACATAGCAGCTTCTAACAGCCCAGGCCCTTCCAGCCACCTTGAGGGCTGAGGAGCTCAGCATCTCCCATTCAGGAATAAGATAGTACAGCAGCCAGTGGGCTCTAGGATACTGGGCCCTCAGCCCTGGCTCCAGCTCCACTCCAAGCCCAGCTCTTGACAAAGATACCTTCTCCCTGGGTGGTGGCGGCAACAATCACACTGAGATGACACCATGAATCTTTCAACCTCAGCAAGGCAGGGATCTGTGCAGACATGTGGGGCTCCACCCTCCAGATGGCTCCCATGCTGAGTGCTTTCCCTCACCTCTTTGAGGCCAGTCAGCACCGCCAAGCGCCCCTGGCGCAGCTCACAAAAGAACAAGAAAGCACAAGCATGTATACATGGGGGCATAGAGAAGTGGAACTCCTCCTCCCAGATCAGGAGTGAGGGAGAAAGATGAGGCAGACGCATGGGGCAAAGACAGGGAGCAAGTTGGGAAGCAGCTCAGAAGGTCAGGTCCTCTCGCCAGTCTAGGTGAGGGTTGAGGCCAGAGGACTCTGGTCAGCATCACCACCACCAACCCCCACATCTCCCACCCCAATGTGGCAGCAACAAGCCCAGGTCTGAGACAGGCTGCTTCAAATGTGCCCAGCAGGGAGTGGTGCGTGATGAGGACTGAGCCATTTAAGACCAGCCGGGGGGCCACTAGTCAGCAGTGTAGAGCAATGAGCACCCTGTGTCAAATAACAGCCACTGTGTACTGAGGACTCCCAGTGGGCCAGCCACTGTGCCCGGCATGTTCCACATCTTATTTCGTTCCTCCCTCATGACAGCTGGCCCGTGAGAGCCTTCATGAGGCCCGGCAGCTCTCAGAGTAAGAGGCTCTTTATCCTTGCACGTGTCAGATCCAATTAGTCCACCCTCAGATTCAGCTGGTGCAGTAGAATAGCGGCCGTCAGTTCAGATTGGTGGTGCCTTTGGGGACTGACAATTACATGAGTAATCCAAAATTCAGATATTAGTAGAGTTAATTTTATAAAACATAAACCTAAAGGTTATTCATTATTTTAAAAGTATCATAGTTCATTTAACCGAAATCATTTCTTTTTCTTTTTCTTTTTTAATTTGAGTCAGGGTCTCATTCTGCCACCAAGGCTGGAGTGCAGTGGCATGATCATGGCTCACTGCAGCCTTGATCACCTGGAGTCAAGTAATCTCTCACCACACCTCCCAAGAAGCTGGGACTATAGGTACACACCACCACGTCCGGCTAATTTTTTCTAATTTTTTTGTAGAGATGAGGTCTCTCTATGTTGCCCAAGCTGGTCTCAAACAGTAGGCTCAAGCAATCCTCTCACCTCAACCTCGCAAAGTGCTGGGATTACAGGTGTGAGCCACCGTGCCCGGCCCTAAATCATTTCTTTACAAGACAAATTCAGAAAACTGATGGTGTAATTGAAAATAATAATTTTTTTAATGTTAAGGATGATCTTAGTCTGCCCTGTCTTTCATCTTGAAACTATAACTTTGTAATACTTTTCTTACCTCCTGTCTTAGTCCATTTTGTGTTGCTATAAAGGAACACCTGTGGCTGGGTTATTTACAAAGGTAAGAGGGTTTTTTGGCTCATGTTCTGCAGACTGTACAAGGAGCACAGGGCCAGCACCAGCATTGGTGAGGGCTGCAGGTTGCTTCCACTCATGGCAGAAGGAAAAGAGGAGCCAGGGCATGCAGAGATCACATGGTAAGAGAGGAAAAAGAGTGGGGAGGAGGGTGTCAGGCTCTTTTTCAACAACAAGCTCTCCTGGAAACTAATAGAATGAATAGACCGAGAACCCTTTCGCTCCTCCCCCAGGGAGGGCAGTCATCTATTCAGGAGGGATCAGCCCCCATGTCCCAAACACCTCCCATTAGGCCCTCCCTCCAACATTGGGAATCAAATTTCAACATGAGATTTGGAGGGGACAAACATCCAAACTATAGCACTCCTCAACACCAAACCCATCATATCAATAATGGAAAAGATATAAACATGGGTTAATAAATTCATAACCCATGATTCAAAATAAGAAAGGGAACTCTTCATGAGTCAGAAACTCAGAGGCAGCCCTAAGCAAAGGAAGTAAAGAGGTAGCCTCAGCAGAACGCTGGGGCTGCCACTCTACCCAGCCACCCTCCACACCACTGTCTCCCAGAGGCTGCAGCATCCCTTCAAGGCTGTGACAGAACCACAACAGCACAACTTCAACCTCTCCCCCAAGTCCCACACTGCCACCTGCAGGCCAGTCACTATTACCATCGCATGGCCAATGACACATGGCCAGGAGCCTTCATGGTCCAGGGCATGCAGAGACCTCTCAGAGATAAGCTCACAACCAAGAATCACCAAGTATCTAAAGAAGGTGGAATCCGTGAAAGGCAACGAACAAAGAAACTTACCTTCAAGGAAATCATTCACTGACGAATCAGAAAAATGTGTTAAAATATATATATTAACATCAGCAAAGGACTAAAACCTACTCATGCAATGAAAACAGGTAGTTGCAGAAAAAAAATCATATTAGAAAACTTAAAATGGGCTGGGCTCGGTGGCTCAGCCTGTAATCCCACGCTTTGGGAGGCCAAGGTGAGTGGATTGCCTGAGCCCGCGGGTTCGAGACCCGCCTGGGCAACTTGGCGAGACATCATCTCTACACTAAATCAAAAAATTAACTGCGCATGGTAGCGCGTGCCTGTAGTTCCAGCTACTTGGAAGGCTGAGGCAGAAGGATCACTGGAGCCCAGCAGGTCGAGGCTGCAGTGGCTAGGAGCCGTCACTGCACTCCAGTCTGGGCGACAGAGTGAAACTCCAACTGAAAAAAACAAAAACAAAAACAAAAAACTGAGGAAAAGACAGATCTATAGTGAGAAAAAGCCATCAGTGGTCACCTGGGACCAGGAGTGGGGAAACTGCCTGGAATGGAACACAAGATAACTTTTGGGGTATTGGAAATGTTCCATATCTTGATTGCGGTGGTAGTTTCAAATGCATATAAATTTGCCAGAATTCATTGAACTATACACTTACTCTCCTGTATTTTTGGAATGTTTGCAGGCTACTGCATGGAAATGACATGTCCACGAAACTGTCAAGAGGAACCACTGGAATACTAGAAATAAAATGTATAACCCTCAGAGCAGCACAGGGGTAAAGTAGAAAAGAGAACACTGAGTCAGAAAGCAGGAAAGGGGAGAAGGAAATAAAATGTATGGTAAACAGAAAACAAATATGTCTCAAGTCCCAGGACCTACCTACTCAAGAGGATGATTTGTTTGATACCAAATGATGGGGACATGCTCATTTCTCCATTTCTCTCCCAATGGAGAGTGAAAGGAAGGAATGGCGTGCAGCACTTCCTGGCACTCAAGAGGAAACTGAAATCTACATGCCCTTTCAGGTCTTGAAGTACCTCCAAAAAGTCCCAGTCGTGTTCAGGGAGCCAAGGAGAGGGGTGAGAAGACAAGGAAGGCAGAGGCACAGGGAGGCCAGATGAAGGCAGGGAAAGTGAAAGGAGGCTTTGATGATACCAACCCAAACCAGGTGAACCACAGGCAAAGGGCCACCTGGTCCAGGGGGGCTGAGCGGGCATGTTGGGAGGAGGAATATGCCCTGGGGTGGACCAAGCAGAACCAGCCCAGACATCAGTGGTTTTAAAGCTCTCCAGGAAGCCAATGTGCAGCCCAAGTGTGACCCACCACTCTGAGGTTAAAGGATAAAGAGCCGGAGAAGACTTGTGAACACCAGTAAATCAGCTGAAGCCTCTCTCGGAGCAGTTACCCATCCTCTCCCCACCCGGGCTGTTCCTCTCGGGGTATCTTTCATCTCTTCTCTGCCAGGCTCGTATTTCCCTCCCTTTATCTTTTCCTGCCTCCCTCAACCTCGCCTCCTTTTACCACTTGTTTTCCAAAGCTCTCCACCTAGTGTTGCTAACTAGGTTTTTAAAAAATTGAATGCCAGGCACAGTGACTCATACTTGTAATCCCACAACGTTGGGAGGCTGAGGCAGGAGGATTGCTTGAACCCAGGAATTTGAGACCAGCCTGAGCAACATAGCAAGACCTCGTCTCTACAAAAAAATTTAAAAATTAGCAAGGTATGGTGATGCACACCTGTAGTCCTAGCTACTCAGGAGGCTGAGGTAGAAGAATTGCCTAAGCCCAGAAGGTCAAGGGTGCAGTGAACCAGGATTGTGCCAGTGCACTCCAGCTTAGGTGACAGAGTAAGACTCAAAAACAAAACAAAACAAAAAACTGGACTTTATTATAGATATATAGACAGTCTCCAGCTTGCAATGGTTCAACTTACAAATTTTTGCCTTTATGATGGGTTTATCAGAATGTAATCCCATTATAAGTTGAGGGACATCTGTATATATTTTTCTTTTCTTTTCTTTCTTTTTTTGAGTTGGAGTCTCACTCTGTCGCCCAGACTGGAGTGCAGTGGACGCTCCCAGTCACCGCAGCCTCGACCTGCTGGGCTCCGGCGATCCTTCCACCTCAGTCTTCCGAGTAGCCGGAATTACAGGTGTGCACTACCACGCCCAGCTAATTTTTTGATTTTATTGTAGAGATGCAGTCTCGCCTGCCCAGGCAGGTCTCGAACCCGTGGGCTCAGGCAATCCACTCACCTCAGCCTCCCAAAGGCGCGGGATTACAGGCTGAGCCACCGAGCCCGGCTTTTTATTTTTATTTTTTTTTGAGTTGGAGTCTCACTCTGTTGCCCAGGCTAGAGTGTAGTGGCACACTCACAGACACTGCAGCCTTGACTTACTGGGCTCAGGTGATTCTTCTGCCTCAGCCTTCCAGGTAGCTGGAACCACAGGCATGTGCCACCATGCCCTGCTAATTTTTTTTATTGTAGAGACAAGTTCTCGCCATGTTGCTCAGGCTGGTCTCGTACCCCTGAGCTCAGGCAATCCTCTCACCTTCGCCTCCCAAAGTGCTGGGATTACAGGCTTGAGCCACTGTGCCCAGCTTGTATATATTTTTCAAAACCAAGACCTAAATCTTACTAAAGTAAGTGGTTTTTAACTTGTTTGGGCCTCTGATTGTTTAATATTTCCTGTGCCTCAGTTTTCCTAATAGAAAAAAAAATCAGTCCCCACCCCTGACTTGCAATGGTGACCAGTCTCCCTGGCTCAAAACACAATCCCATACACACCCCTCTCTCCTTTGTGAAGCAGGTCCTGGACTCTCTGCCCTGTTTGCTGCACTGTGGGTTTCCACAGGAGAGAGGTGCTGGGGGAAATGGATGCATGCGGTGTTATGCGGGCTTCCCTCCTTTTCTCTACAAGAATGGTTCCAACTGAAGCAAGGAAAATTCCACTGAAATTCTCAGAAATTAACACTACCAACTGGGCAATGGGCTGCATGGCCTGGGCTCGAGAAGGTGGGGGTGGATCCATGCCCACCAGCCACTTCCTGTACCTGAGGGCCCCTCCCAGTGCCGCACCACCCAAGGGATGGAGAGGATACTTTCTTTTTCTTTTTTCTATGCAGGAGATTCTTATGAGTACATTAGGAGACATCTGAAGAAGACAGGCGTCCTGAGGTCTAAACCAGCCTCTGCGCTCAGATTCCCTAAGACTATAGTCCCAGGGCTGTCATACAGCACTACTCCAGGGAACAAATTCACATCATCCATTCATGTGAATGGCATCCCCTGAAATTGTGCAGTCTGCAACCTGTGTAGCCATACATGGCAGGTGTGGGGGCTACCCTTTTTCTTCCCTTGATGAGGGGCTCTGACCATTTGATGATTGATGATGCCCCTGCTCCAGTGTTTCTACCCAGCCTCAGGGGGAACCAAGCTTGCAGCTGTGTTCTGGTCAAATCCCTCCATCCATGTCACCTTCAATACCTTGAAACTTATTTCCAGCCATCTTACACAAGGGGTGGGAATGAAGTAGAAATGGAATAGAAATCGACTTAGATTCCTTCTTCCCTAGGAGCAGGAGCCAAACTGGCCAGGTCATTATTGGCACCTCTCCCCAGCTCCTCACTCTGCTCGACTCCCAGATTCAATCCGATGTTTCCTTACCCACTGGCTGAAGTCCTCCCTGCACCTGCTGACCAGTTTCTTGGCAAGAACACTAGACCAGCCTCCTATGCCCTTCCCTTCCCCTCCCATCTTTGTCTCACTGTCTTCCCAAACCGAATCTGAGCGGAAGTGGCATTTCCTGCACTTCTGTGTGAATGAAGGTACCCACCAGCTCTTCACAAGGCCAGAGGCTTGCTTCCTTCACAAATCTCACTGGTCTCGGGGGCAGACACTGGCCCCCACATTCCTGGGCTGGTGATCACACAACTGAAGTAGAGACCCCGTTGTATACAACTTTTTGTACGTATGTGCAGTTTTCTTGGGAGAGGGCCTGAGGCTAACTTCAGATTTTCAAAGGTCCAGATGAGTTAGGAACCATTAGAGCAGAGTGCTGCACACCTTTTCATGGTTGGTGGGTGATGATCCATCTCTTAGAAAGTGGATTCCCATTCATTTATTTCTCAGATATTTACTGAGCACCTATGTGTCAGCTGCTGCTTTAGGCACTGGAGATACAACATGAACAAAACAGACAAAAATCCCAGTCCTGGAGCTGACTCTCCAGGGGCCAGAGACAGCCTGATGCTCTCTGAGGTGTTGAAGACAAACTGCAGAGTCTAAGTTGTGAATACAGAGTCCCAAGTCCTGAGAACTCTGTGCAGTTCTATCTTTCCTACCAAATATAACGAAAATATCTGAAAAGAATGAAAAAAGAAAAAAAAATCTATGCAGTTCTAAACTGTAAACTTGATGAAGCCTCAATTAAGTTACTGACAGTGGTAGACACAGCAGTGGTAATGATGTTGGCCACCGTAGGAGCTCAGAGACCAGCCTGGAACTGCTCCCAAGTAAACCTCTCACTATTGAGCCAAGAGGTGGTGGCCTGTGATTGGCAGCCATGGTGAGGAGGCAGGGGAGGGGAACCAAGTCCCCCACCCCATGCCAGCCAAAAGTACTGGCTGCCCTGTCACCACTTGTGTCAGCTGGAGAGCTGTGGGTCCCAGGCCAGGCCAGGCAGGGCCAAGGGCTAAGCTCTGGCCACCCTCCTCCCCAGCTGGGAGCCAGAACTAGCATCTTCTTCCCAGAGTGAGGGCAGCAGAGGCTTCCTGACTGAAAGACAGGACAACATAGGTGTTCCTGATTGAAAGAAGAATTGTGATTTGGGTCACTGAGAGCGTGGCTGCATGTGTGAGAAAGTGGAGCAGGCAGTACAGCCCAAGAGGGTACTTGTGGGGGGAGGGAGCAGAAGCCCCACAGAGTCTGCCTATTCCTCCCTGTACAAGCCTTGTCTGAGAGTCTCACAGTCTCTCCTCTCTGTCATAGTCCTCTGACTCCCACCTGGATCAGCCCCCAGCCCTCTCCTCCCCCTGTCCTTGATCCAGAGCCAGCTGGAGGGCATGCCTCAAGGTCTCTGCATTGTTCAGAACGTTGTATCGACTCAGGGCCACCAGCCGATCAAAGTCTTGGGGCTCATAGGTAAAGTTCATCATGCCATAGGGGGTGTCTGGCCCATTGATGACAAAGTCCCCAAAGGCCTTCTCCTCAGCTGTTTGCCGTTCCACACCTGCAAGTGGGGAGACAGAGGAAGCCAGGCTGGGACGCTCTCTGTGGAACTGGCTGGGACAGCCCTGAAGCCTTCCTTGCCCCAAAACATCTGGTTGGTTCTGTGAGTTCCCTACTTGGGCCCATGTGTCAGCTTCCAGGCCCATCAGGAGGAGATGGCCCAATGTGAATGCTGGAGCTCAGGAGGCAGAGGGCAGCAAGGGGAAGCTCAGGCCCCCGGGGACACAAGCTTGGGTATATCGTCCAGGGGGTCTACTCTCAGAACAGTATTCATCACCATCCCAGGGCTCTGTAGGCCAGACCCAGACCCAGGGCTTCCCTTACCTGGGGCCAGATGTGTGCGGAAGGTACGATTGACAAGGGGGAAATGGAGCACGATGGGTGAGCGGGGATCCTTGGCCTTGGCAAACAGATAGCACTCCCGGGGTTCCTCCAAGTCCTCAGGGCCCACTTCAATCCTAGGGAAGGGGATTCCTCGGTCCAGACAGTACTTCTCTGTCATCTGTAAGACCTGGACGGGAGGCAAGCTTCTGACTCCCCCTGCCTCCACCCTGGCCCTGCCCCACCCATCTCCCACACAGCCAGGCTACAGTGCCAGCTCTACCTGTGATGAGCTGAGTGACCTCAGGCAGGTGACATCACCTTCCTGAGCCAGTTTTCTCATGTGTAAAATAAAAAGGGGAATCACTGTCTAGTGGAGCTGTTGTGAGCAGTAGCAGTAATCACTAATGATGAGCAATCATCAATCTAGTGTCTCCTCATCATTCTATCATGACTACCCTGGCCTTCCCCTCTGACCCCTTTACTCCCTGTCAGGGGCCGACTCAACTTCATGAGTTGACACTCAACAATTACAGAAGGTCAGCATCAGAGACTTCGCTAGTCCCCAATCCTAGCTCCACTAGATCCGGGAGGACAGGGAAGAGGCCAAGAAGGGAAGGGCTGCTCCAGCGGTGCCACCAGAGCCCACAACTGCATGGAAACATCTGTCCACTACCCTACAGAGTTGGAGGGAGTTGCTGCTAGAGTCTCCCAGAGGGGACCCTGATGGCTCTGTTGTTACCATGGAAAAAACAGATAGGAGACCCAGGGCCAGACTGGAACAGGGATGAGCAGGGTCTAGAGCAGAGAAGAATCCTGAGGACCCTCTTTGGCTTCCTCTTCCCACTCCCACCACCGCCCAGAATCTCAGCAGTTCTCCTCTAGCTGGGAGACCCACACTGCCAACAGCATTTGGAGGGCACCCTTCTCCGCAGAGTAGAACCCAGGTTGTCCACGAAGAACGATCCCAGGCACTCAGTCAGGCCCCCTCAGCAGCCCTCTTCTCCTCCTCCTTCCCCTCCCTTCTCTGTTCATTCACCTCAGGAGCTCCCCCACCCTTACCTCCTCACCTCACCTCCTCACCTCACCTCAAAAGGGGCTTCCAAGGAGTAGTCGAAGGACAGGATGAGGTCTACTGCCCTCTGGGGCAGCAGAATTAGTGGGAACGGAGAATTGATGGCAAAGCCTCCGTCCACCAGGTACAGACAGTCATACATGGGGGTGAGCTGGTTGGGGAAGGCATCCGGGTGTGTGTCTGCAAGGTATGTGTGTACATGCTCAGGGATAAGTGTAGTTGCTCTTGCCAGCAACCCCTTCTCTTTGCATTCGCATTGGTACTCTCTCTGTAGATCGATCTCTTTCTCTCCCTCTCCCTCTCTCTCTTTCTCTCCTTCTCTGACAGCCTTAGGGTCTTCCACCCCAACTCCTAGCCTTGCCTTCCACCACAGGAATTAGAGTCATCATTCCCACATCAACCCCCAAGCAACAGGAGACCACACTTCAACCCCCAGACCAAAGCCAGCGCTGGCCCCAGTGAGCCAGAGGCACAGGCAGGGAGAGAGATCCCACCCACCTCCCACCCAGGGCAGCACCCACCTTTCCAGGCCACGAACTCCCTGCCAGCTACATAGTCCTTGTGCAGGCAGAGACCCCGGGTGAAGTTAAAGTTCTGGGCAGAAGTGAAGCGGGAGGTGAATATGTCCAGCACAACCTGGGAGAAGGGACCTTGGGGCGTGAACAGCCTCGTACGCAGCCGCGCGGGGTCATGAAGCTGGAGTTTCTGGCTGTTGTCTAGCCAGGGTAGGGACAGTGAAGAGTGATGAGAAATGGTGCCCTTCTCGTCCAGAGACCCTTACAGAGCAGGGGGCCCCTTGCCCACACTGAGCCCTCCGCACAACCCTTCTCCTCCCCATCCCACCTCCTAGGCCTCTGACCGTGGCTTCACAGAACCGCTCTTAAATGACTTTTTCTTTCATGCCCCCATGTTTTGAAAGTTGCCTATGACATTGCATTTATTAAGTAATAATTTATCTTCCACTCCATAAGAATAAAGTTGCATATATAGCTTCCAATCAGAATTTCATCCATTACACACTAGCTGAACAGTTACTATGTGCCCAGCCCTATGCTAGGCACGAGGGATGCAAAGGTGAACAGGGCCTGCCCTGGCCCTCCTGGGTGCATAGTCTAATTGTGGGAGAGAGTCACAAAAAGAGGCAATAAACCATAGCAATGTCCCAGGGTAAGGACAACACAGGTATGTGTGCATGGTCCTAGGGGAGCACAATGGTAACACCCTGGAAGGATGGAGTGGAAACGAGAAGTCTAACAAAATGACATCTGAGCTGAATCGAAAGGACGGAGCAAAAGTTACCTAGGGAAGAAGGGTGGAGAAGGTATCCTGCAGAGTTGGGCTCCCATGGGCCTTTAAGGTCAAGGGAACCGAAGAAGGGGGTGGGCAGAGTGGCAACCAAATAGCCAGTGGCCCTAATTGGAGCCGAAAGCAGAGAACTCAAAGGTGTGGCTTTATCACACCTTTGGGCATCAGGAGACCCTCAGCTAGAAATCATTTCCTTAAGACTTCCCTGAACCCAGGGGACAGCCAGTCTTTTGCCACCCCCTCCCTCATTCTTCATACCTCTGCCAGAACTGTGGTGTGAGTGGGAGGAGGTTGGCGTTTCTACCTTTACCTGTGATGTTCACACTGCCTCTGTACCACTCCAGGAAACCAAGGCCTGAGCCAGCCGTCTTCAGGAAGATCTCATCCAGGCTGGCTGCGAAGGCACTGCCCCACACGCCTAAGGAGACAGGTGGAGTCCCACCTCATATCTGGGCCTGTTCCAGGTATGTGCCTGGGCCCAGTCCCCCAGCCTAGACTCACCCTGCAGGTAGCAGATCCGGGGCTCAGGCCGGTGATGCAGCAGTCGTCCCATGAAGAACTCTGAGCCAAAGAGTGCAGTGGGAACATAAGCCCCGTACTTGGGGAAGCCGACTTCGTGGGGGGTGAACTCGCACCACTCTGAGAACCCAAGTGAAGGGAAAATCACTGGGGGCCTCCCACCAAGACCCTTGTGCCCAGGCAGGAATCTTAGCCTTGCCAAGAACAGAAGGCAGCAACCAAGTCCCCTGTGTATGGCCTCCTCCATTTGCTCCCGATTGCCCTGGGCTCTCACACCCTCCTACCAACTATTTCTTCTACCTCCTGCCTTTGTCTCCACACCCAGGCACCTGCAAAGTCTTCACCACTGATGTTGGTGCGGACATTCACACTGGCGTAAATGGGGTAAGGGTTCTGGCCCTGGCTGACCGCCTCCTGCTGATCAGACAGCTTGGCAGGGTTTACCTGGGTGGGAAAGAAGAAAAGCAGCATGACCTTTGGGGAGTTCTGTTCCCTATCCCATGGCCTGATGTCAGCCCCTACGGAGTGTGGTATGCCCACAAGAGAGGCTTTGGGCCACCAAGACCAGAGCTTTAAAGATAGGTCTCTGAGGGACAAGTTTAGGCTGCCACAGAGGGAAGCTCGCTGTGGGTTTGTACAATCCCAGGGTCTACAGGAACACCCTACCCACTTCTCTCCCATTCAAAAAATCCTATCAGAACACAAGGGATTCAGAGTGACATTTTAAAAGGAATCCTTGAAAAACCAGTCTAATTTATTTAAAAAGCAAACCACACTAGAAAAATGTAGATTCCTTACTTAGAAATGAGAAACTCCTGGTGATATACACCCACAAGTGATGGCCACGCACAGTGGGGCAGCAGCTCTGAATCTTATTACCAGGACAGGCTGTGCCTGCAATTCTAGGATCAGTCACCAGGTGGCTAGAGTCACAGTCTCATTGGCCAAAGAGTGGGCATTGCACTGGGAATCACTTTTAAGCCTGGAATCATTTTCAAAGCATCCCTGCACTAGGGCTCTACCAAGCCCAAGCCCGACTAAAATCAGTATCTCTGGAAGTGGAGCCTGGGGATGGGTGTTTTTGAAAAGTCGTGTGGGTGATTCTAATACGCAGACAGAGCTGAAGACTGCTGACCTGGCTCTCCCTACCCTAGGGTTAGGAACCAGGAAGGCTAAGTGGTGTCAGCTCACCCTGGTGTCTCACTCTTTCCCCCCAGGAGAGCTCAGACCTAAGGAACTGCTTTGCAAATCAGACCTTAACCTGAGGGATAAGGCAGAAACAAGGGGAGGGGAGGCAGAAGGAGAGTATCTTACTTCCTGGTACAGGAAATACTCAACGAGGAGGCCCCAGAGGTCGATGAGAGACACACTGTGGCCACTGCGCTCCCGAACCCCCAGTTCTTGAGTATAGTATTGTAGCTGCTCTGTGGACATCGCCCCCATCTTACTGCTGCAGACTCGAGCCTGGGCGCGCTCAATGGGGCCCTGCAAGGTCCCCTGGGACCAGGCTGGGTCCTTGTAGAGTGTGGAGATGCACCTGGGAAAGGAAGGAGTGCCTATGAGTTAGGGGCAGGGGAAGAGAGCGATGCAGGGTCTGTGAGTGACCCTCTCCCCCTCCCTTGCACTGCTGCCCTGCACCCCAACTCGGACGCACCCTTGGGACTCAGTCCCTTCCTGCCCCTCCTAGCCCCCTTGGAGGCAGGATCCCAGTCCCTCGGGGATGCCATCAGATCACCAGGTCACACCGCTGCCCCTTCAGGATTCTCCTTTGCTCTGTGCCCTGCCCCCACCTCACTTACCAGGTAGACCCAGAGACCCCACTCAGGTAAGTCACAGTGTCCAGGAGGCCGAGTTCCTGCAGCCCCGCCAGGCTGCCATATAGGGAAGACATAGCTCGGGTTCCGCCCCCAGAACCTAACACAGCCACTACAGGCACCTGGCACAATAACAATGATGACAACTATTGGCATTGGCATTTATGTATTATTACTTGTATTACTTGACATGTCAGACATTATTCCAAGAGCCTTGCATGTATTATCTTACTGAATCTCCACAGCAACCCAGTGAGATCCCCATTTTAGAGATGAGGAAACTGAAGCACAGACAGGTTAAAGAATGTGCTCAAGACATACAGTCAGTAAGTGACGAGCCATCAGACCTAAGCAGTGGGTCTCCAGAGGTGGCTCTTAAGCATGGTACCTGGAAGGTAGACACCTGGGAGGCATATTTGATTCACCAAAAACAGTCAAAGCAATCTCCTCTCAACCTTGGCAATAATGATATCTTGGACTAGATAATTATTTGTTGTGGATGTTTAGCAGCATTCCTGGCCTTTACTCAGGAGATGCCAGTAGCATCCCTCTTCCTCTGCCCTTCTCAGCGGTGACAATAAAACAGCTCTACACATTGACAAATGTCCCCTGGGAATGAAAGTGCTCCCAGTTGAGAACCCCTGAGTTAAAGTGGCAAAGAGCAGCAAGTGGCCTGGACCTGCCCCGACACCAGTGGTCCCTGATGTTAAAAGTTCGTTTTAAGCCGGGCTCAGTGGCTCAGCCTGTAATCCCGCGCCTTTGGGAGGCTGAGGTGAGTGGATTGCTTGAGCCCGCGGGTTCGAGACCCGCCTGGGCAGCGAGACCTCATCTCTACAATAAATCAAAAAATCAGCCGGGCGTGGTAGCGTGCACCTGTAATTCCGGCTACTCAGAAGGCTGAGGCGGAAGGATCACCGGAGCCCAGCAGGTTGAGGCTGCAGTGGCCGGGAGTGGCCACTGCACTCCAGTCTGGGCGACAGAGTGAGACTCCAACTCAAAAAAAAAAAAAAAAAAGTCTGTTTTAAGATCAGTGATGTCTGGGGGTATCCAATTTGAAACATTGTGACTGCTCAGCTTTCCCACAAAGCCTTGGCTTATTCTGCCCCAGTCTTATGTCCCTTTCCCTGTCCTCCTTTCTTCTCCTGTCTTGAAAAATGTTCCCCGCCCATTGCTCACCGAGGACACTGTTGCTTCAGAGTCCTAGATGAGACACAGCAGATACCTAACACAGGGAAAGCCTACATACTGACCAGACGGATGTTCTAGGATTGTCAGCATTGGGTGAAGGCCCTGTCTCCTGAGTACACCTGCAGCCAGCATTCCCTTCCTGCTGCCTCTCAGCCACAGGCCGATTGTTTCTATGCCTAGAGGACCCATGGACCCTCCACTTCCAAATCCCTTTAACCACTGATGTGGACTCCATTGTGTCCCCATCCCACAAAATTCACAAGTTGAAGCCCTAACCCTCATGTGACTATATTTGGAGATAGGGCCTAAAAGGAGTTCATAAAGTAAGGTTCCAAGGATGGGGCCTTAATCCAATAGGACTAGTGTCCTTCTAAAAAGGAGAAGAAACACCAGAAAGCACGTGTACTCTCTCTCTCTCTACATGAGCAGAAAGAAAAGACCATATGAGGACAGAGATTTGGAGGTAGAGGGTCCATGGGGTCCTCTAGGTATTGGCCTGTGTCTGGGAGGAAGTGGGAAGGGAGTTCTGAGGGGTAGACCTATGGCAGATCAGGAACAGCTGGTGGCTTCCTCCTGCCTGCATATGTCTTCATGTGAGGACAAGAGAGGCCCCACCAGAGACCAACCCTGATGGATGGCACCTTGACCTTGGACTTCCAGCCTCCAGAACCAGAGGAAATAAATTTCTGCTGTTTAAGTCACGCAGTCTGTGGTGTTTCCTTATGGCAGCCCAACCTGACCAAAACATTCAGCCTTGGCCAGGGCTGACCAACCCTTATTCCATATGAGGTCCTGATTCTCTTGATTGTGTCCATCAGCTCAAACAGGTCCTCTCCTTTCCTTCTCTGATTCTGTGCTTCCTCTAGGCTTCCTGTCACCTCACATTACTCCCCTGCAGGAAAGAGGCTCGATTTGGTTCCAGAAACCCTGGGGGTCTGCTCCTCCTCCCTTCCATACCTGGCCACTGTCCAGTGCCTCACTCAATCCCAGCACTTGCTGCAGGGCCTTGGACACGACCTGCTTCCTCTTGTCCAGAAACTCCTGCTCCCCGTCACTGACGTCAAAGCCAAGGCGCAGATCCAGGTTCCCAGAGCTGCCTCAGGTGGGATGGGAACGGGGTACTGGGTGACTATCCAGAGGAGGAGAGGCTTGGGCCCAGGCCATGTTTCCCAGAAGCAGGCCCACACTCTGTGAAACCCCTCAGAAAGATCCCAAGGGACTTCCACCAGAACTAGAAAGGGAAAGGTGTCCTCCACACAGCCTGAGCTTCGTGGACAGGAGAGAAAGCACGCGGGGTTACTTCCTCACACTTCCAGCCCAGCAGAGAGAGGCCTTCTGAAGTCCCACCTCACCTCATTTCTGCCTTCACACACAGAGCCACCTCCTGGTCCTGAAAGAGACAGCAGCCCCAACTCCTGAGCATGCTGAGCAGGGTCCCCGCAGGGAAATGGTTCTCCCACCCACCACCCCTGTTGCTCCGGTAACTCTGTCTCTATGTGGACATCATGGCTGAGCTCCAGGATGGCCTGGTCCTCCTGCCCTCCCAGACCCCTCCCTCAGTCCTCCCTTGATAGTCACAGAGCAGGCAGGAGACCCTCTGGCACCCAGACAGAGTCTTACTTCCCCCAATGCCACGGAGTACTGTTTCTTCTGGCCGAGGGGCAGAGACGACAGCAGGATGTCCCCCTCGCCCAGCTTGCTGACCTGAGTCTCCAACTGGGCACTTGGGCCGCTCTGGAGGGAAGAAAACACCTAAGGAGCTCTCCCGCATGAAAACGCACCTTCAGGGTAGTTGTGGACCATCCCTCGGGACTGAGCTGATTCCATCATCCTGCCCTTGGTTCCCTTACCTGCAGAACCATGAGCTTCTCCACTAGCTGCACATCCAACCTGGAGCTCAGCACGGGATTCACATGGAAGGTGAAGGTGGGTGGAAAGCCTGACTCCATGGGGGACTGTAGGGGCAGGAGCTGAGGCTTCTCATACGCCCCAGGCACTGCCAGCTGGAGCTGCCTAGAACCTGGAGCAGAGGGCCCAGGTGAGTGCCTGGGTAAGGGGTAAGCATGGTTTGTACCTGCGTGTCTCATGATGGCAGCACCCCTCTTCCCTTCCCTTCCCCTAGGAAATGCCAGCTCTCATTGTCTTGCTCACTCTCAGGCACTGTGATCATAGGAAAAGCATCCTGAAGGACTCTTGGGGACCTATAACCTGCCCTGGTCAGAACTGGGCCTCCAGGGGAGGGTGGGAAACACACCAATGCTGAGCGAGGGGAGAAAGGCAGGGAGCAGGGAGAAAGAGGGTCTCTGCCCAGAGCCTATAGGGCTGATGATTTTGAGATTATATTAATTATTTAACATGTAATTATACAAAATTTTATATATTCATTATTATATTAATAACCAGCTTTCAACTGGTGGTTTCTCCTATCTCTTGCCTCCATTCAGGCTCCATGCATTGCCTCGGGGGAGGTTTGTGGCCAGGCAGAAAACAGAAATAGACTGCAAGTCATTCTGGCCTTTGTTTCCAAAAGTATAAGACCTTGGGGGAAGAAGGAAAGGGGAGGAGGCCAGACCTCAGAGAGAAATGGCTGTGTGTGACATCCAGGCACAGACACACAGACAGCCTCTCAAGAGTCCCAGACCCCAAACATGACACAGAAGCAACAGAGACCCAAAGGGTGCAAGGACAGCAGACACCTCAGGAGCAGAAGTTCAGATAGGGTCCCGCCCCTACAGCCCCTTATTGTACTAGATGAGACCCGGGGGCTTGATGTGACCTCGGGAGTGGGAAGGAATTAGAGAAAATAAGGAAAGCGGTATTCCATTCACACCAAGGTCTGTGTACAAAGCTGGACAAATGCTATTTATAAGAAGAAGTGAAACAATCTGTGGTTAAGAGAATGGGCCCTAGGTGTCACAGACCTGGGTTTGATCCTGTCCCTGCTACTTATTGACTGTGTGACCTTCTTGAGCCTCAGTCTCATGAATAAAAGAGGATAATGACTGTACTGCTGGACAGGGTTGGTAGGAGGATGATGAGATAAAACCTGTAAAATGCTCAGCACCGTGCCTGCCTCAGAGTCAGTGCTCGATGGTACGTGGGCAGGATTCATCCCAAAGGCTCGGACTCTCAGGATTGGAAGGGACCTTAGCTGTCACTCAATCTTTGCTGCAACAGCACATCTGAATTCCCCTGCCTGAGTGGTCGCCCTCTGTGTCGCTCTGCATTGATGACCCCAGTTCTTCATTTCCCCAGTATTCTCACTCTTTGCCAAGGGACTTCAGCTTCTCCTACAAAGGAGCCAATTCTATTCCCTGCCCTCCAATTTGAGTTCAACTGTGTGTCTTGTGTTGGCCAGTAACGTGTCAGTTAGTGGCCAGGATGTGACCAAAGGCTTGAAAAGCACTTGCTTAGGTGAGCATGCTCTTTTGCACCTCTGCTGATGCCTTGAGCACATGCCTGGGCTAGTGTGTTGGTCACAGGAGGTGGCCAAGAGGCACATGGAGCAGAGCCAAGCCACCTCGCCAAGCCCAGCCTCGATCAGCCAGGTCCCCGCTGACTACCAGATGTATGAGTTCAGTGAATGCCTCTTGTTGTACGCCACTGCAACTTGGGGGGTGTTTGTTGTAGGACAACAGTTGGACAGATTTGTATCTCTATGCTTGAACACTTCTGGGAACAGGAAAGTAACTACCTCCAGAGCCAATCCATTCCATCCTTGGTCAGCTTTGAGCAGTGAAAAGTTTAAGAACTTCCTGGCCCAGACCTACCTCCTTGACATCAGCATTCCCAACCCTGGGAGAGAAGACAAGACCCAAGCCACTGACCAGACTCACCGTACTCTAGACGTGGAACTGTCTTGTCTCCCCAGAGCGTGCCTTGAATTCTTAGACAGGGGTGAGCCTGAGGAAAGCAGAGGCCTGGGGTAGCCAGACAATCTACAGGGCCCCTCCACAGGGTCCCAACCAGGATGGAGGGAGGTAAAAGGTAAGGGGCAGGGTCCAGGAAACAGCCTTCCCAGGGCCTGTGCCTTATGGGGAGGGGTATTCTGAGGCAGGCCCTAAGGTCATACCCAGTCCTACCTCCCAGGCCCTGGTGGGAAAGGGGGAGGAGGTAAAGTGCCCTGATGGTGGCTCCTGCGGTGGTCTCAGCAACCAGGGGCCCAAGTGAGTAATGTGCTGTGCACATGGTAGGAAGCCTGAGCCCTCGGCTGTCCACCCAAGCACCCGCAGCTTCTTGTCCTTCACTTCTGGAGATGTCTCCCTAGTGCTTCATCTCTCTGAGGAGGGATTGAGTGTCCTTCAGAGGCAAGTGGGCATGCTGGGCTCCATTATGGATTCCTCACATTCCCACCCCATCCCGGGACAGCCCAAGTTCGTCTTCCCTACTCACCACCAGGACCCCATTGGTGATGACTTCAGATGCAGGCACCTGGCTGCAAAGGATGAGGGCTCATGGGACACCTACTCCCTTGGTGATGGCTGCTACAATAATAATGTGACCAAAGCAGCTGTGCCTCCAGGGTGTGGAGGTGGGGTGCACCTGTCATCCTCCATGCAGACAGGTGCCAAGACCAGGCCATCCCCTCCGGGGTAGGTCTGCAAAGCCACTGCAGGTCATGGTGACTGGCATCTGGGAGCTGCCGCAACTCTAATCTCTGAATCTTAGAGTAAATAGGGAGGCATTGCTTCCACCTGGACTCACCTCTTCTCCAGAACAAATTCTACCTGCAGCTCTTGTGAATCCTACATGGAGGGAGCAGAGAGCACTGATTTTTAAAAGCCTCTGGGACTGTCCCTGTCCCTGTCCCTCTCCCCCATTCGACTCCAGGGACTAGAAGGGAAGACTGTCGCTGTGGCTTGTCATGTACACAGGAGGAGTGGTGGCATCTCCACACAGAACCTCATTCATTCCAAAATGTGTGCCAGGCTCTGTTCTAGACACTGAGGGTTCAGCAGTGACTGAGGCAGACAAAATACTGCCTCTCAAGCAGCTCACATTTTGGTTTCATACAAGAAAGTTTTGGAGGGAAACCTTTGTAGGATCAAGGCTGTAGGATGTAGGAAGGTCTGTCTTGGATGCTGGGCCTGTGCTTACTGGAGCCCCCTCACGAGCGGTCTTGTGCCGGGCTTCCTCTGCCCCACCTTGGCTCCACCAGCATTGGTGGGCTCACCTGGTGGTTGAGTGTGAAGGTGTTTCTGTGGGGTTGGCCACACTTGAGGCTCCTCAGGTCAAACAGGAGCAGGGAGAGCTTGTCGCTGCCCAGGACATCCTTGTCATAGAGGGTGAGCTCTAGGACGTTCTGGGAAGAGAGCAGGCAGGAGGTCAGCACCCTGAGGAGCGCCTCTCTTTCCATAACCCTCCTGTGATTGGCCCTCACCTTCACAGCACCGTGGATCCGGTAGTGGAAGGTCTCATCCCACTCGGGGTCACTGCAGTTGGCCACTGTCCTTGTCTGGAGAGGGCTGGGGGACGCCGTGGGCAGCCACAGTTGCACGTAGCAGTCGGCTTTGGACACTGCAGGTAGGGCAGGGGAGGGGCCTCAGCCTCAAGCGCTTATTGCTGAAAAGTTTTCCTGGAGGAGGCTGGGGCTGGAGGGGGAGGAGCAGAACAGGGAGAGGAGGCTGCCCATGTGGTGGGGTTGGGTGGGGAAGTGTGGGGGGAGCTTCAGTGCCCTTGATTCCATCTTGACACCTCCCACTCGACTGAACAGAAATCCAGCCAGTTAGAAAGATCATGTGGCAGCACAGCTCACTGAATAATTACCAGACACTGCCTGATTCTGGCAATAAAGTCCCCTCCCTGTGTAAGCACTGGCAGGGAGAGCTCCCTGAGAGCAGGTGTTGGCTTGTGGCTACAGCTGACCTCGCACGCTCACCCAGGGCAGCATGTCCCACTTGGGGAGGAGTCAGAGACTGCACAACTCTCCTCTCCGGCCCCATCTGTCTGCCCCTCACAAGGGCTACCCCTCGCTACAGTCAGCACCAGCTCCTCGACCCTGCTTTAAATGTGTATTTGCATGCGAGCTCACGCACGCGTGCACGTGCGCGCACACACACACACACACACACACACACACACACACACACACACACACACACACACACACTGTCGTCACATCCACATCCATACTCACACCTTTAGGTCAGTCCCCCTGAGCTCTGAGGAAGTCCCAAGGAAAGGAAAGGGAGGAGCAGAGATGGGGTCACTCACGCAGGTCTGTGCCCCGGATATTTCTGGCCCTCAGCACCTTCACCTGGAGGTCATAGTATGGGTGGGTTTCCCGCTGAAACAGCAGAACTCCAGGGACTCAGCTCGAGGAAGCCAGTGTGGGCCCTGATACCCTCCCTCCAGTGGTTCCCAGTTCAGGTGTCCTCTTGTCCTAACACAAAGCAGCAGCCTGGCACTAGGTCACCAGTGCCACTGTGTCAGGCACAGGGAAACCTTGGCAGGGCCCAGGTGTTGGGAGTTCAACACCCTAGTAATGTCTGGATCCTGGAATCTAGCAGGCCTGGGTTCAAGCCTTAGTTCATCATGGAGAAGCTGAAATCACTATGGTTACCATGCACCACAGACTGGCAGCTCCCCTCAGACCACTGTGCTCCCGTTACAGCTGGGGAACTGCAGTAAGAGCTAGAGCATTGTGTTTGAGATTAAATATTAAGAGAAAGCTGTGACCCACCCCACCAACTTCTCCCTGACAGAGTTATCAGACTTCCTAGGAGGCAGAGGGCAGGTGAACAGCAGCCAAGTCACTGGCCTCTACTGGTCTGACAAGTCACTAAGGAGATCACAGCTTGGGCTTGGAAGAGATAACATCAGAGTGCAATTGCCCAGGAGTGAGACTCTCCTCTCAAATTCCCAACAAGCTCCTCAATTCTTCTGCCCAAAGTGGGTCCTAGGGCCAGGCCAGAGCATTCTTAACAAAAGTCAACCGACCAAGGACTAAGTGCCACACGACTTAGCCCATTTCCCAATTGGATGGTATATTTTCAAGAGCCAAGGTCTAATTTAAGCTCTGCCAGGTCATCTGGAATAAACAGTTCCCACCCCAAATCAAAACCCAGTGCTGAGGCTGGCCTCAGTCCTCACAGGGGACTGCAGCTCCCAGGATTCCTCCAGTCTTGTTTCCCAGGTCAGACCAGGTACGTTACCCGCCAGTGCCTCAACTGAGGGTGCCTCTTCTCTCTTTTCCGCAGCAGCACCGCTGCCAGGAGGGGCGGCCCCTTGCCTGCCAGCCACCTTGGCCAGAGTGCCCAGAGCATGACCGGGCAGCCTGGGCCCCAGCAGGGAGTCCTGGCTGCCTTCTAGAGCCAGCCTGCTTCCTTCTGACTACACTCAATGCTAGCTCAGGTCTGACAGGTAGTGCTGGGGTGAGGAGGGTGGAGCTACCTGCTCTGTAGAAGATGCCAGGTTAGGTAGCCTGTTGGTGCTGGAGGTGGGGTTTGACGTGCTCCAGGAAGTGACTAGAGCCTGATTTCCTTGGGCAGGAGGCAGTTCACTCCCTCTTCAAGAGACTCTTGGAGCCTCTGGTTAGCACCCTGACTCCCAAACCCAGCCTCCTGGTTATCACTGGGTTGCTTGTGAAAAATAGACACCTGGCTGGGCTCCACGGCTCAGCCTGCAATCCCAGCACTTTGGGAGGCCGAGGCGAGTGGACTGCCTGAGCCCGTGCGTTCGAGAACAGCCCAGGCAACTTGGTGAGACCTTGTCTCTGCAATAAATCAAAAATTAGCCGGGCATGGTAGTGCACACCTGTAGTTCTGGTTTCTTGGAGGGCTGAGGTGGAAGGATTGCCAGAGCCCAGCAGGTTGATGTTGGGGTGGCCATAAGCATGCATGCCACTGCATTCTAGCCTGGGCGACGGAGTGAGACACCAACTCACAAAAAAAGAAAAAGAGAGACACTTGAGCTTCACCCTCTCGTGGTCTGAATGGACGTAGGCAGAACCCAGGTATTCGTATTCTCAATAAGCCCTCTAGACCAGGGGTCCCCAATCCCCAGGCCATGGACTGATAATGGCCTGTGGCCTATTAGGAGCAGGGCCACACAGCTGAAGGTGAGCAGCAGTCAAGCCATCGAAGCTTCATCTGTATTTGCAGATGCTCCCCCATGGCTTGCATTACTGCCTGAGCTCTGACTTCTGTCAGATGAGCAGGGACACTAGATTCTCATACGAGCACAAACCCTATTGTGAACTGCACGTGAGGGATCTAGGTTGCGTGCTCCTAATGAGAATCTAATGCCTGATGATCTGAGGTGGAGCTGAGGCAGTGATGCTGATGCTGGAGAGTAGTTGCAAATACAGAGTAACATTAGCAGTGAGGTTCAATAGCACATCCCCCCCGCCTGCTGGTCCATGAAAATATTATCTTCTATAAAACCAGTCCCTGACCTAGATAAGATGTTCACTTAAATGGTACCTGTTGGTCAGAAAAAGAATTTATTTAAAGATTATGATCATGTAAAATGACAGTACTCAACCCTTCTAGCAAAATATTTTTTTGAAAAATAAACTAAATGCCTTTATAACCTTGTGTTCTCTTGTGTTGAATAACATGTACTGTTTGGTGAGTAGTAACTCGTCCCAGTGACATTCCAGTCATAAGGCTCATCTAAGAACAGTGACCAAACGGGCGCGTTGGCTCACGCCTATAATTCCAACACTTTGGGAGTCTGAGGTGAGAGGATTGCCTGAGTACAGGGCTTTGAGACCAGCCTGGGCAACTTGGTTAGACCTCATCTCTACAATTAAAAAAAAAAAATTGGCCAGGCTCAGTGGATCAGCCT